>NC_142017.1:5907291-5919791 GCF_049901735.1 Notechis scutatus | reverse complement strand
TCTTTTTTATGCGGGCTAATGTTTATGGGCTTTTTTAAAAAAACACCACCAGTTAACAATTGTCAGGTTATTGAAGGCAAAACTCATGCAGCAAACTCTTACCTGCTGTCTTCACACAGCGCGTTGGAAGTCTTCCGTGGGAAAGAAACGGTAGAAGAACTGGCCCAAACTCTCTTTCCAATTAAGTAATTAGACAAGGTGTTAAAGAAGAAGGGGGAAAAAAAAGGGGGTGTTGGAATTATAGTATTTTGCCGGCTAAGATCATTAAAGGAGCTTTTTGCTGGCAATCTGAAATTAGGATTCCATTTTTTAAAAGCCCCTTCAAAAGAAAGAGAGAGTGAGAGAAAAGGAGAGAAAGCCGTACTTCAAAGGGGCCTTTTCTTCTTCCCCTTGGAAACCTGCCTGTGTTAGGATGAAATGAATAAGAGGGGGGAAAAGAGCAGCGTTTGCCTTCTAATAAAGCATCTGTTGCCCACTTTGAACATTTCTTTACTTCTTTGTAAGCATGCCTCTCTGGTTTTGGCAACTACTGGCAATGAGGAACAGGGGCTTAGGGGGAAAAAAAATAAAATAAAATAAAACGAGGAAGACAATAGCTGTTCTATAGCCAATATTTCTGATTTCATGTCCCTTTGAACTGGATCTCCGTTTGACCACACGCTGGGTCTAAAAAAGAACTTCTTTGTCAGCCGATCCAAAGAGGCGAGTGGACACTATTTAAAAGAAAAAGAAAAAGAAAGAGAGGAAGAGAAAGTAAACTGCAGGAATCTTCTCCATAAAAGGGGAGATGAAAACAAGCTTTGGGCCATTCGTTTCATGTACAAGCTGCACTCTAAAAAAAACAACACCCTCTTGTACGGTGGCAAAGGCATCCCACAAATGCAAAATGACGTGGCCTTGGAGTATTGGTGGATAGGCGGGCACATATATGTGAAATTCCACCCTGGGTTATATGTTTGTGCATTTTTTTTCCATGAGGGCAACAAAACAAAACAAAAACCATTTATAGGGGCCAAAGGTGTCGTGGGAACCAGCTTAGAGAAGACTTCTGCTTTGGGGAAGACACCCCAGAAGATTTAGCACTTCTCTAGGATAAACACGAAGAGACCACCACACCCAGGGAAATCACCAAGAGAGCACCAATATTAGAATGTTAAGACTCCCAGAGCCACTTGGTTGAGTTGCGCCACTGTAGAAATTGAATGAATAAATTACTTATGGTTAATGACTGTAACTATGATCGATAGTTTTACCCATGGCTTGCTGTTTATATATATGCTATGAGCTGGTACACCAGAGACAAATTCCTTGTGTGTCCGATCACACTTGGCTAATAAAGAAATTGCATTCCAATTCCAATTCTATTCCTATTCTGTTTCTTTTCTTTTCTTTTCTTTTTTTCTATTCTATTCTATTCTATTCTATTCTATTCTATTCTATTCTATTCTATTCTATTCTATTCTATTCTATTCTATTCTATCCTGTTTCGTTTCTATTCTGTTTCTATTCTGTTCTATTCCTATTCTATTCTCTATATTCTACATTCTATTTTTATTCTATTCTATTCTATTCTATTCTATTCTATTCTATTCTATTCTATTCTATTCTATTCTATTCTATTCTATTCTATTCTCTATATGCTATATTCTCTTCTCTTCTCTTCTCTTCTCTTCTCTTCTCTTCTCTTCTCTTCTCTTCTCTTCTCTTCTCTTCTCTTCTCTTCTCTTCTCCTCTACTCTACTCTACTCTACTCTACTCTACTCTACCCTACCCTACCTTACCCTACCCTACCCTACCCAACCGTACCCTAAATCAGTGGTGGGATTCAATTTTTTTTACTACCAGTTCTGTGAGTGTGGCTTGGTGGCAGGGGGAGGTTACTACAAAATCCCCATTTCCTCCCCACCCCACTAACCTGCTTTCCAGCTCCATTCTCCTGTGCAGGGCAACCAAAGAAGACCCAGCCAATCAGCTGGGACTTGGGAGGCAGAGAATAGTTGGGGGCATGGTCAATCAGAGGTGGGATTTGCCGGTTCTCCTAACTACTCAAAATTTCTGCTACTGGTTCTCCAGAACTGGTCAGAACCTGCTGAATACCCACCTCTGTATCCTATCCTATCCTACCCCATCCTTTACAGGAGCTTATTGTAACCATTGCACTCCCTTACTGGCATGGCTCCCTTTCTACCTGCACCACAGCCTTTTGTTCAGGAGCGTGCCTGTAAAACCACCCGAGATTCAATCTGACAAAGATCGCAACGCAATCCCTCGCACCGTTGATCACGCACCAGGACATATTTTCTTGCATCGGACAGGAATCACAAGGCCCTTTTAGTCTGCGGTGTTCAGTTCCTCTCGTATGGTAATTCCCACTTTCTCAGCCGGCCCAGCTAGCCACCTGCTGGTTTTCCTTCCGGACCTACATTTTGTAATATGCCTTCATTCCTCAGAGTCTTTAGCGATGTCAGTTGGAGCAGATGTCTGTTCTGTAATTGATTAGGTATCTTTCCATGCTCAAATCGTTCCTGAGTTTGGATCAAATGAACAGTTGGTAACTGTTCCTTCCTCCCCTCCCTCCTCCTCACCAGCTCTCTCCTGCATCAGAATCTGAAACCGAGCCTTTGAAGTGAGGCAGCTAACTGTTGGGTAATTCCAGCTTATCTGTCTTCTGCAAAATTCATCTGGAAAGGAGAGATTTGCCCAGGTGTAGAGTCAAGAGAGAGGAAGATTGTTTCTATTAGCCGCCCCCCCCCCCATCTGCTTGGCTTCAAAGTTCAGGTGTCAGGGAGTGATTGATTTACCAAGCTGATCAAGTTAGGTATGATGGTTCTGCTTTGGGAGCACCTGGTGGAATCAAATGCGTGCCAGGTGCCCGAAATCAGGAGAAGTCTGATAGCACCTTTTCGGATGAATATGTTGCATTAGGAAGCATCAGCTATCGTGAGTGACAGTTAACAGATACATGCAGCAGATGAAGACAGTTGTAGCTCATCCAAAACGAATGTCTTGTACAGCGGCGGGATTCAAAAAATGTTACCACTGGTTCTGTGAGTGTGGCCTGGTGGGTGTGGTGTAGCTTGGTGGGCGTTGTGGGAGAAGGTTACTGAAAAATCCCCCTCCCCTCCCCGCCCCACTAACCTGCTTTCCAGCTCCATTCTCCTGTGCAGGGGAACCAAAGAAGACCCAGCCAATCAGCTGGGACTCAATGGGAGACAGAGAAGAGATGGGGGAGGGGCCACTCAGAGGTGGTATTTGCCAATTCTCCAAACTAGTCAAAATTTCTGCTACCGGTTCTTCAGAACTGGTCAGAACCGGCTGAATACTACGTCTGGTCTTGTGCCACATATACACATGCATAAGGTGAGAACTTGAGGTTTCAAAGTCCAGCCCGCAAACTGGGTTCAACTTAACCACAGACAGGCTCCATGCCAACCAGGTCTGCTGACAGAACTATGTCTTCAGGCCCTTCTGGAAAAAATATCAAAAGGAATAGCAATAGCACTTAGACGTATATACTGCTTTCCAGTGCTTTCCAGCCCCCTCTAAGTGGTTTAGAGTCAGCATATTGCCCCCAACAATCTGGGTCCTCATTTTACTGATCTTGGAAGGATAGAAGCTTGAGTCAACCATGAGCCAGTCAGGATTGAACTGCTGGCAGTAGGCAGAGTCAGCCTGCAATACTGCATTCTAACCATTGTACAAGGAAGGAAGGAAGGAAGGAAGGAAGGAAGGAAGGAAGGAAGGAAGGAAGGAAGGAAGGAAGGAAGGAAGGAAGGAAGGAAGGAGGAATAGCAATAGACTTATATACTGCTTCACAGTGCTTTACAGCCCCCTCTAAGCGGTTTACAGAGTCAGCCTATTGCCCCCAACCATCTGGGTCCTCATTTTACCTACCTTGGAAGGATGGAAGGCTGAGTCAACCTTGAGCCAGTCAGGATCAAACTGATGACTGTGGGCAGAGCCTGCAATACTGCATTCTAACCATTATACCAACAAAGAAGGAAGGGAGGGAGGAATAGCAATAGCATTTAGATTTATATACCACTTTACAGTGCTTTACAGCCCTCTCTAAGTGGTTTACAGGGTCAGCACATTGCCCCCAACCACCTGGGTCCTCCTTTTACCCACCTCAGAAGGATGGAAGGCTGAGTCAATCTGGAGCCTGCTGGGATTTGAACTGCCAAATTGCAGGCAGCTGGCAGGCAGCAGAGGTAGCCTGCAGTACCGCACTCTAACCACTGCACCACCATAGCTCATCAATCTTATCAAGAATAAATCTTATCCCTGGTCGAATGAAATTCCAGAGGGAAGAAGCCACCACAGAGAAGGCCCTTCTTCTGGATCTCAGTAGATCCACTTCCTTGATGGATGTGAGGACCAGGTAGATCTAACCAAGGAGAATCGGTCCTTCCAATAACCTAACCCGAAGTCATGTAGGACTTTAAAGGTAATAACCCCGCACCTTGAAAAACTCATTTAGTACAGTTGTGGGATTCAACCATTTTTATTACCAGTTCTGTGGGCGTGGCTTGGTAGGCATGGCAGGGGAAGGATACTGCAAAATCCCCATTCCCTCCCCACCCCACTAACCTGCTTTCCAGCTCCGTTCTCCTGTGCAGGGCAACCAAAGAAGACCCAGCTGATCAGCTGGGACTCAATGGGAGACAGAGAAGAGATGGGGTTGGCGGGGCCAGTCAGAGGTGGTATTTTCTGGTTCTCCAACCTACTCAAAATTTCCACTACTAGTTCTCCAGAACTGGTCAGAACCTGCTGAATACCACCTCTGATTTAGTGGATATCTCCTAGTAGATTTTTTTTTTCCCCTAAAAAAAAGAGGCAGATTTCGACACTCATTTTATTGCTTTCCGTTATGATTCTTTATGGCGTTGGATTTTATGTTGGCTGTAATCCAAGTCCTAGATAATAGTGGTGGTTTTGTGCTTTGTAACAGTGTTAAGAGCAGGCAGTGGTTAGCAATGTTTGGCAGCACTCATTATTTCACATAAAAAATGGATTTTGTGTGTAAGAATAGCTGACTCAAGATTCAGGATAGACAGCCAATGAATTCTGTGCAACGGCTTCAAGATTGAATATATCTTGGCGTCAGTTTCCTTCGGTGTGTGTTTCTGTTATGATCGCGACCACCCAGAACTTAATACGTCAATTTTTATTGGCAGCTGGAAAGTCGAATGAATTCTGCTCATGGGGAAAAAACAGTGTGGAGGCCATGACAAAGACACAGACCTCAAATCTCACACAAATGCAAGAGAAGGAACTATTTATCCTAGATAAGGCAGAGCAAACCAGTTTCATGGGGTCTTAGATAGCTCCTCCTGACGAATGGGGTAGCTAGGGGGTCTCTGCTGTCCTTCCTTGCAGAGGTGGTACTCAGCGGGTTCTGACCAGTTCTGGAGAACCAGTAGCGGAATTTTTTAGTAGTTCAGAGAACCGGCAAATACCATCTCTGACTGCCCCCCACCCCATCTATTCTCTGCCTCCCAAGTCCCTGCTGATCGGGTGGGTCTTCTTTTGTTGACCTGCACAGGAGAACGGAGCTGGAAAGCAGGTTAGTGGGGTGGGGAGCGAATGGGGATTTTGCACTATCCTTCCCCTGCCACACCCACCAAGCCATGCCAGTCTTACCGAGTCACGCCCACAGAACCGGTAGTAAAAAAATTTGAATCCCACCACTGGATTGATGCCCATATTGTCATAGAGGTGATGCGATCCCAAGGACATTGCCAAGGAGGTGATCCCGTGGGAAGGCTAAACCAGCAGCTGATGGGCCAGAAGTTTCTAGAAGGAGATGGCAATGAGCCACAGGGGTTAGCAGTTTGAAGGAAATAATTGAGCAGTATCTAGTTAAGAAGGACCACAGACATTGGCAGAAGTTTTGGGGCTTGGTTGGATGATATACCTGGCCCTAGTGTGCTGTAAGCAAAGGACAGATATTTCCAATTGGATGTAGATTCAGGAGCTCCTATCCGTATTTTATTAATGTGTGCCCAAAGCTAAGTATTGATTTTGCCCTGATATGGGACACTTTGGGACACATAGAAATTCTAGGATAGATTAGATGAGGTTCAGAATAGATGAATATCCATTTTTTCTTCTTCTCTTAACTGTATTGCACCTTTTCGCTTTCTCTCTCTCTTTTCCCGTCCTCTCTTTCCTGCGTCTTTCTCTTCTCATAAGGAAGAGGATGTCTACCCTACCCCAAGGCCTGAATGTCTCACTTGTCTCACCTCGTTTACAAGATCCCTTCAGCCCAGTTCAATTCTTAATTGAATTCTTAATTCTTAACTACTTGGACTCATCCATGCAGTTTTCATGATGGTGACATGGAGACGGTTTGTCACTTATTTCTGTTGAAATCTTTTCCTTCAGGCTGGTAAGCAAGTTGGCATATACCTACAAGTGGGTATTAATTGAGGGACAGTATGAGGGAGTAGTAAGATTACATACCACTGGGTGGGCTACAGAAGAAGAAGGGTATAAAAGAAGGGGGTAAATCTCAAATCAGGGCCACTGATAGTAGCTATCCTTTCTGGAGTTAGCTACTGTCTCTGGACCTCATTGCAATGGGTTGTTAGTAAGTACTATCTTACTGAAATGTTGTTATGTTATGATGGCTTTTCGTGATCCAAATTGCTCATGAAATAAACCTCTGATCTCAAAGTAAGATTTATTGCCTGTGGTTTGTCTGTGTATTTCTTTTATTGAATTATTTTTATAACAAGGCTAGCTGTCAGCATCTATCTTTCAAAAGGATCTCCCATCCAGTTACTAACCAGGTCTGACCAGGCTTGGCTTTCTAGACCTACTGATGCTCCCGCCTGCTGGATTGTTCATGTCTGACTATATGCCACTAAAACTCTTGTGGTCATAACCTTTCACTGGGCGAAACAGTACATCGTAAGGCAACAATGTTGAACCAAGGTACCTCAAATGGGCTGATAGATAGAATGTGTCCAAAATCTGGAACTCACAACATCAGAGGGAAATGAAACTTGTGAAAGTTGTGGCTGCTTCGATGCTATTGCTTGCTACAGTCATGTGAGTTTCATTTTCAACATTATGTGACAGTTTCCCAGCCAGTCTCACAATCCTCACACTGTCTCCTGCCCAGCAGCAGCCACTCACCAGCTTACCAGCAAGGGAAGGCAAATGGAGATTTCCAATGCTCCTTGCTAGATTCCTACAAGGAAAGCCAATGGGGAAGCTAGCAGGAAATTAGAAGTCACTCCTCCTCTATCTGCTCCCCCTCCCCCCATTTCAGCCATTCTGTTTCTCTGTTCAGGAAAGGAAATATCTCTGAGACGATGACCTAATAGGGCACAGATGATCTAATTTATCTAATAAAAGGTAAACATTTCCCTTTGTCCAGTTGTATCTAACACTGGGGGGAGTGGTCATCACCATTTCTTGGCCAAGGAAGCCAGCATAGTCTGAAGACATTTTCCATGGTCATAGGACCAGCATGACTAGAAGCAGAGGTGCATGGAACACTGCTACCTTCCCACTGAAGTGGTACCTATTGATCTACTCGCACTTGCATGCTTTTGAGCTTTTAGGTGGGCAAGAGCTGAGGCAAGGATGAGAGCTCATCCCGTTGTGTGGCGCTTGGATCATGAACCCAGGCTGTCAGCTTTCCAGCTGACAAGCTCAGTGTCTTTAACCACTCAGCCATTGTGCCCCATTCATCTAATCAACCTGTATCTAACTGCATGAATAGCTCTATACTCATATCCATCTTGAGAGCCAATTCGAGGTTGAGTCTGGGGCCAAGGTTTGCATTATCCCGTTGAGTTGCAAAGAGTGCCGTGTGACCTATTATTCCCTCCTTTTACCACAACTCTTGTCAAAGCCAAAGGGACTGCTGTGAAATTCCACCACCAGATGGCATTTGGGAAGAAAATGAAACAGCTGCGTTGAATTGATGGGCTTTTGATGTTCCAACTCAGAAAGGGGAACAAAATAATAACAGAATGACCCACACCCTTGGACTGGAGAGATCCTTTCTATAGAAAAAAAAAGCTCAAAACTCACAAATCATCTTAAATTTGTGAAAGTATTTGGTGAAAAACACTTGAGGTCAAAAGTATGAAGCCTCCTAGAGATTCCTCTAACTTGGTTGTGACCAAACCAATTGGGTGACTTTGGGCCAATCACCAGGAAATGGTAGTTCTAGTCCTGCCTTAGCCATGAAAACCAACTGGGTGACTATGGGCCAATCACCAGGAGACAGTGAGTTCTAGTCCTGCCTTAGCCATGAAAGCCAACTGGGTGACTATGGGACAATCACCAGGAGACAGTGAGTTCTAGTCCTGCCTTAGCCATGAAAGCCAACTGGGTGACTATGGGACAATCACCAGGAGACAGTGAGTTCTAGTCCTGCCTTAGCCATGAAAACCAACTGGGTGACTATGGGACAATCACCAGGAGACAGTGAGTTCTAGTCCTGCCTTAGCCATGAAAGCCAACTGGGTGACTATGGGACAATCACCAGGAGACAGTGAGTTCTAGTCCTGCCTTAGCCATGAAAGCCAGCTGGATTATTTTGGGCCAGGCCCTCTCTCTTAGCCCAACTTACCTCAAGGCCATGTTATTATGTGGGAAATAGGAGGAGAAAAATGTATTGGATACATTTGCTGCTTTGAGTTATTTGTCAAAATAAAAAAGGCGGGATATAAATAAATAATCCTAGAATAGTTCAGTGCTTTCCCACCAAAAATAGACAAGAATTCTGCTCCTGTTTAATTAGGGTAAGGCAATCCCTGCATTTTGCATCTTCGTGTCCCCTTAGGAATACTTAACCCCGATAAAATATGTCCATATTTCCCCCATAAAGTATGTCCATTTGCCCCCAATATAGTATGTCATTTCCAGTGGTGGGATTCAATTTTTTTCACTACTGGTCCTGTGGGTGTGGCTTGGTGGGCGTGGCAGGGGACGGATACTGCAAAATCCCCCTTCCCTTCCCTCCCCACCCCACTAACCTGCTTTCCAGCCCCGTACTCCTGGGCAGGGCAACCAAAGGAGACCCAGCCAATCAGCTTTGGGCATGGCTTGGTGGGCGTGGTGTTCTCTGGGCGTGGCTTGGTGGGCATGGCAGGGGAAGGATATACTGCAAAATCCCCATTCCCTCCCCACCCCACTAACCTGCTTTCCAGCTCCGTTCTCCTGGGCAGGGCAACAAAAGAAGACCCAGCCGATCAGCTGGGACTCAATGGGCGGCAGAGAAGAGATGGGTTTGGCGGGGCCAGTCAGAGGTGGGATTTGCAGTTCTCCGAACTACTCAAAATTTCCCCTAATGGTTCTCCAGAACTGTTCAGAACCTGCTGAATACCACTTCTGGTCCATTCTACACCCCACCCCCCAAGAGTGGCCTTTGAAGGTTTATGGCTCAGAGTGATCTATGTGTGAAGGCAGCCCCTATGACAAACAGCCTGCTTGGGGGAAAACTGAGCCTGCTGGTTCATTTGTTTGTGTTCTGGACAGATGGCATCCAGAAACATTTCGAAGAGATGAAAGCCTTCCAACATCCTGACCCATTTTGCCACCAAACCCTTTAGAAGGGCTCTCGTAATGGGAAACACGGAAGAGCTGGCCAGAGTGATTCATGCTTTCTCAAACACACTTAATTATCCACATGTGTTTAAGCTTTCTTGAAACTCCAAAGCTGGCGGGCCGGGCAGAGAGTGAGAAACTCAGCTGGATGGGGGTTTAAAAGGAAGGCCAGGACTTCTTTAAAATAAAATAAAAAAATAAAATAAAAACTCAAACCCACAGAAATCTGCATCCAAATTGAAAATTAAAAGCCCTTTTAAAGAATGTGTTCCTCCCCCTCCCACTTTTTTTTTTTTTTTTGCAAAACCAGATGAAAAAAAAATAATCTCTGGATATGCAATTATGGTGCATGCAATTATTTGCCTTTGCCACTTCTGAGATCCTTCCCTGGATGCTGATTAGAGGGTTTTATGATGTCACTGGGTCAGAAATGAACCCTACTTTTAGCACCTGCCATGTGCGAGGAGAAAAAAAAAAAAAGAATAGCTTGGCAAGATACAAAGATGTCTGCCAGTATCACCATGTAAAGCCATGTTTTCCTTAACATAGGACGTATTGATTAAAACACAGTGCCTGAGTCCAGTCATGGCCATCAATCAAAGCCTAAGAACTTTAGTATGGATAGAGGAGAATATTTGCAGCTCAGAGTTGAACTGTGGGGTCCTTGATCCTCTCTGAGCTTGGTGGTTTTCTTGCAGATGTCTCATTACCCAACTAAGTAACATCTTCAGTGTAGAAGAGGAGGAGGGGGGAGCAGGAGGAGGAGGAGGAGGAGGAGGAGAAAGTGGGGTCTTTGGTGATCTCTGAGCTTGGTTGTTTTCTTGCAGATGTCTCATTACCCAACTAAGTACTCTTCAGTGCTACGAGAGAGGGGTTTGCAGAGAAGAAGAGGAGGAGAAAGTGGTGGTGTTGTGTGCTCTTTGAGCTTGGTAGTTTCATTCAGGCATTTCATTACCCAAGTAGGTAACATCTTCTGTGTTAGAAAGGAGTGGGGTTTGCTCTCTGTTTATATACTCTGTTTATACACAGTGGCTTGCCCTGTCAGTATTAATGGGACTGTTCTTGGTGTCTGCTTGATTAGGCTGTTGCTTACTATTAGCTTGTTGGTCTGAGTTAGTAGTTCTTGAACTGGGATATTGTTTACTTCTTGATTGTTGATCTAATGTTAATTTTGGTATTAATCTCTGCTTATCTGAATATGATAGCTGGTGAGGAGATGTTTTGGTCTTTTTGTTTCCTTTTTGGCTGTCTCTTTTGAATGGTATGTAGATGTTGTTTGTCTCTCTGTGCCTATCGATGGCCCATTACTCAAATGCCACTCCCCCCCGAACACCATCACTCTACTAAACAAATAATTCCCTCAACACTGTCCAACTATTACAAAGTCTGCATACTATTACTGTTAATCTTCTCATCACTCCTTATCACCCATCCCCTCCCACTTGTGACTGTATGACTGTAACTTTGTTGCCTGCATTCTTATGATTTATACTGACTGTTTCCTAGTATGATTTGATTGCTTATTGTACCCTATGACTATCATTAAGTGTGTTGTACCTGATGATTCTTGATTCTTATTTACACAAGACAAATTCCTTGAATGTATCTTTTATTTTATGTACACTCAAAATTTGAGAGCATTTGCACCATTTTGACAAATATTTAAGAAATAGAGCAGTGGCTTCAAATATAGAATAGGATAGATTTTTTTTTATTGGCCAAGTGTGACTGGACACACAAGGAATTTGTCTTGGTGCAAATGCTTTCAATGTACAAAAAAAGAAAAGATACATTCACCAAGAGTCAAGAATCATCAGGTACAACAATTAATAATAGTCATAGGGTACAATAAGCAATCGAATCATACTAGGAAACAGTCCATATTTGCTGAAACCCAATTAAAGCGATGCCTATTCTTCTGTCACCCTTATGAGTTTTGTCAATTTTATTCTATTTTCTTCTACCTACAGTAGGCAAACTTTGGTTCAGCCACATTTTGGAAGATTCCGTCATACACCTGTTTTCCTGGCCTACATCACCCTTTCATTCACCACCCAGTGTCTTTACTTATGACTTCTTCCAGCAAAAAGAAGCTGTGTTGTGATTCTAGTAGGTTTTTTTTTTAAATCCTTCTGTAAAGGGCACCAGGTTTCAGCTTTGGGGGAAGGGTGGGGGGTGGTGGATCAAAGCACAGCCTGCCTCAGAACACCTTCAAGCTCTCTCCAAGTTCTGTGACACAAGCTGTACCAGTCCACCTGGAAACAATGACTACAAAGCACCGTCATCAGTGATTCTCTTTCTCCTTCTCCTCTCCATGCACAAAACACAAGAGGTGGAGAAGATCAAGGAACGGGGAAGAAATTTGTAGCTGGTGCCTTTGGAAGGAAAAGGGAGGCAAGACAAAATCCATCCCTTTTTCAGTAGACGAAGAACTTGATGTTCGCTGTGTCTCCGGTGAATATTCTGCCATTTCATTCTGCCTCAAAGGGAGGTCGACTTCATACAGCTGAAGACCGGTCCCATCTCAACTTTGCATATTTCTCAGGCTTCTGTGTCAAGACCTCCGTAGGATCCATGACAGATTGTGACTGCTTTTTTTGTTTCCCCGTGATTCATTGAACCATCTTTTATTGAATTCACCCAATGTTCTGGGTTCCCATGACACAATGAACTATGAAATAACCATAACGGTGAGTCATAGAGACTGACATCCAGGCTCTTCTGCTGGTGATGCTTTCATTGGAGGATGAATCGGAGCCTTCAGATCTGGATGTCCCAGAAGAGCCACTGCATCAAGGAATCATGGTCTAGATCAGGGGTGTCCAACCTTGGCAACTTTAAGACTTGTGGACTTCAACTCCCAGAATTCCTCAGCCAGCTTTGCTGGCTGAGGAATTCTGGGAGTTGAAGTCCACAAGTCTTAAAGTTGC
>NC_142017.1:4764791-4822291 GCF_049901735.1 Notechis scutatus | reverse complement strand
ATAGGCTGCTTCATCCAACAACGCGTTAAGCCGATGGTTGTATTCTCACAACATGTTGAACCGCTAAACTACTTGACATGGTTAAAACTTTATCTAGCCTGTTGCGTGAACTCTTGCCGCTTGATCCTCGCAGCCCAGCATACTTTTCAGGTATGTAGTTGAAGGGATACATTGGAGGAAGACGTGACATATACGCTGCGGGGAGAAAGCCTTGGGGTTGGGAATCTAAGAAGTTCTGTTATCCAGGAGAAAGTCCAATCATGGAACTGACCTCAGCAATAATGTTGATTAGGGGGCTGGAGGCTAAAATGGATGAAGAACGGTTGCCGAGGACCTGGGTATGTCTAATCTAGTAAAAAGAAGGACATCCTTAGAATAGGATAGAGCTGGAAGGAACCTTGGAGGTCTTCTAGTTGAGCCTCCTGCTCAAGCAGGAGAACCTCTACCATCTCGGATAGGTGACTCCTCTTCAAAACCTCCAGTGATGGAGCACCCACAATTTCCAGTGGCAAGCTGTTCCACTGGTTAATTGTCCTCACTGTTGGGAAGTGTCTCCATTAATTCCAGGTTGCTTCTCTCTTTGATGAGTTTCCATCCATTATTTCTTGTCCTGCCCTCCGGTGCTTTGGAGAATAATTTGACCCCAACTCTTCTTTGTGGCAGCCCCTCCGATATCGGAACACTGCTGTCATGTCACCCCTAATTCTTCTTTTTTTTAGACTAGCCAGACTCAAAACCTGCAGCCGTTCTCCATATGGTTTAGTCTCCGGGCCTTTGATCATCTTAGTTGCTGTTCTCTGAACTTTTAGCAGTCTTCCAATATTTGTAGGGCTAATCCAATATTTGCGTCTTCCAATATTTGTGGAAACTAATCAAGGAGAGAAGCAACCTAGAACTAAGGAGACATTTCCAGACAGAACAATTAAATAGTGTAATGGCTTCAATGTGTTCAAAAATCCTAGGTGTTCCATGCCAGGAGGTTTTGAAGAAGATAACTGGACAACCATTTGTCTGAAATGGTATAGCGTTTCCTGCTTGAGCAAAGGGTTGGACTAGAAGACCTCCAGGTTCCCTTCCAACTCTGTTATGCTGTTATTTCTCTCACGTGGTCCCTTCAGAGCTACTAAGACATCTTGTAGCAAGATGCTCTTGTTCTCAGAGACCGTCTGTCAAATCCTCCGCCCTCTGCATCTGGTTTGGGAGGAATGCGAAGACTGTTAGGGACTGGTGCCAGTCCGACTTAGCAGGGGACTCCAGAGCATAATCTCACACCGTTTCCCATAACATTGACCAGGGCTTGGCAAGCAATGTGTTCTTGGCTGTGCGTTCTGATGGAAACCTTGACGTGGATCTGGGATGGCGTGGCACATTGCCCTCAGCAATCCAGAAGAATGTCGTTGACTCTCCCTTGACTCCTTGGGTCCATCTGGGGTACCAAAAAGGAGCTGAGCAAACAGAAGTCTCTTTCTGGGCCTGGTGTGTGTGTGTGTGTGTGTGTGTGCTTTTTCTAGGGTTCCCGCCTCACAACCTCACAACAGGGTCAAGGGAGTCACTTCTGTAAAAAAAACAGGCAACAAATTCCTGTTCCTTGAAACAACTTCCACGCTGGAGGAACAATTTCAGAAGCTTCCGGATTGAATGAGGTTCAGCCAAAGCCCAGGTTGTGTGGATCAGGTTCACGATGATCGAGATTCTTATATAGCCGTGATGGCGAACCTGTAGCATGCGAGCCCCAGCCAAACTTACCTGTACTGCGCATGTGCCTGCCTCCCAGGTGATTTTGGGCTGGCTTGAGGCTGTTTTCAGCCTCCCTGAGGCTCCAGGGAAGCCTCTGCAACCTCGGGAGGCTGAAAAAACGGGCCTTCCGGAAATACTGGAAGTGCTGGCCTGTTTTTCGGCCTCCAAAGGCTGCAGAGGCTTCCCTCGAGCGCCCAGGAGGGCCAAAATGGCCTCCCCTGGGCTTCATAGGCCCTCCGGAGGTTGAAATTTCCAGAATATTCCAGAAGGCCCATTTTTCGGCCTCCTGAGGCTTCAGAGGCTTCCCTCAAGCCTCAGGGAGGACGAAAAAGGCCTCAAACCGGCTGAAAATCACCTGGGAGGTGCACGCATGCGCAGTGCAGGTAAGGGGGTGCAGGGGGTGTTGTGCATGTATGCACAGGGGGGCAGGTGCATTGCTTTCTGGGTGCTAGCATGCGCACACGCGTACACGCAAGCGTGCAATTTTCAGCACGGGAGCCCAAAAAGGTTACCCACCACTGTTATATAGGTAGTCCTTGACTTACAGCAATTCATTTAGTGACTGTTCAAAGCGGCGAAAAAAGTGACTTATCACCAGGGGTGGGATTCAAATTTTTGAACAACCAGTTCTGTGGGTGTCGCTTAGGTGATAGGTGTGGCTTGGTGGTCATGTGACTGGGTGGACATGGCTTGGTGGTCCTGTTATTGGCTGGGTGTGGCCAACTCAATATCACGCACATCGAGGCACGCGTCTCCTCGCCTGGCCTCTCGTGACTGTGGGGATGCTGCAACAGTCCTAAGTGTGAAAAATGATCATAAGTCACTTTTTTCAGTGCCATTGTAACTTTGAATGGTCACACCACACAAGCAAAGTACCAGCAAAGGAGGGGAAAAATAGTCCAGAGAAGTTCCAGAGACAGGAAGTCCAGTCCCGCCAAGAATGTAATAAGGGTTAACGGAGAAGCAGTTTCTGTAAGCAACACCAGAATGGTTCCTTCCTGCCTTCCTTACAGGATTAGGCCAATAATTTCTTCTAACAACTGGTTCTCCGAACTGCTTAGAATGTTAACAACCAGTTCAAGAGAACAGGTGCGAACTGGTAATCCCACTCCTGCTTATCACTGTTTTACACGTACAACTCTTGCAGTCATCCATGTGGTCACGTGATCAAAATTCAGACACTGGGCAACTGGCATGTACTTATGCTGGTTGTAGTGTCCTGGGGGTGAGGGGATCCCCTTTTGTGACCTTCTGTCAAGCAACATCCGTGGAGAAGCCAGATCCGCTTAACAACCACATTGCTAACTGAATAACTGCAATGCAGTTCACTTAACAACCGTGGCAGAAGAAATCGTAAAATGGGGCAAAGCTCACTTAATGAATGTTTCCCTCAGCAGCTTCCATTTTGGGCTCAATCGTGGTCATAAGTTGAGGACTCCCTGTATTGGCTGAGATAAAGTGAATCCAGAAAATGAAATAAATAAACATGGGTCCCTGCTGCTGGGGAAGGATGGTATAAACCAAGGGCCTTCAAACTTGGCACGTTTAAGACTTGTGGACTTCCAACTCCCAGAATTCCTGAGCTAACATGACTGGAGGAGGAATTCTGAGAGTTGAAGTCCACAAGTCTTAAAGCTGACAAGTTTGAGGACCCCTGGTATAAAAGAAACCACAAAAGTTCTTTTAAAAAAGCTGGCTCAAAACAGTTGGGTTATTCAGCTTTTTTCCAAGTAGAGGAACATATTTAGAATAGAGTAGAGTATAGTATAGTATAGTATAGTATAGTATAGTATAGTATAGTATAGTATAGAATAGATAGTTTAGAATAGTAGAGTGGAAGAAATAGAGTAGAGTAGAGTAGAGTAGAATGAGAATAGAGTAGAAAGGAAATAGAGGTATAGGGAATAGAATAGAATAGAATATGGAATAGAATAGAATAGGGAATAGAGAATAGAATAGGAATATGAATAGAATAGGGAATAGAATAGAACAGAATAGAATTTAGAATAGAATAGAATAGAATTTAGAATAGAATGGAAGGGAAGGGGAGGAGAGGGGAGGAGGGGAGAGGAGAGAGAGAAGAAAAGAGAGGAAGAGAGAGAAGACAGTGTTGGAAGGGAGGCAGGGACCGGGTGGAAAACGGGGGGCCCCGTTGGGGGGGGTTGGTTTTTTTATTCCGCCCCCCAGTTTGGTACAGATTAAGGTTTGTTGGAATGTTTTTTTTTTTTTTTTTGACCTTATAAGGTCATCTAGTCCAGTCCCTTGTCAAATTTAAAGCAAGGGGGACGGACCCCCACACCATTCCTGACAGATGGCAATCCAGTCTCTTCTTGAAAGCCTCCAGTGACGAAGCTCCCACAACTTCTGAAGGCATATTTGACCATTTGATGGGGATCCGTGTTCCAAAAGGTAATAGTTGGAGCCAAGAAAAAGAAAAATTTCATCTGCATATAATTACAATGAAACATAGCGAACAGGCTTATTCTCCAATCATTCATTATTAAGTATCTCCTCATTAAAAATGGCAATTTAGCAACAATGGGTGGTCTCGGAGTTCTGGGGGAGGGCAAATAAAGCTTTTGGTGCCCGGGATTGTCTCCCTCTTACTTAAAATGCTGTTTAGAAAAGATATTTGCTTCATTGGTGCTTTTTTTTTTTTCTTCCTTCCCTTCTCTCTTCTTGAGGGAGTTTTCCAACTTGCATATTATGAACAAGTCACAAAGAAGCGATAGAAGCTTTCAGCTGAAAACCTTTTGCATTTGCATACATTGATTTCAGGCTATTATCATCCAGAAGTTCGTTACGTTTTTCTTCTTTGCAAAGAACCTGCCGATTAATTATGAAAATGCTTATTAAGTCCCTCTTTCCCTTCTTTTTCACACACACACACACACACACACACACACAAAGAAATCCAATTTTCTTGATACCTGTATTTCAAATTAGAGATTGTGACAAGTCCAAAGCCATAAAAGTGGATTGTTTAAGGGTTTCCAACTTTCCTTTTTATTAGACCTTTAAGCTAGAAATAACATTGAACTCATCAATTGGCACCTAAAAAGTGGCGGGGTGGGGGGGGGAATTGTTAAGGAAAAGATTGGAGGCTGGGAGGAGGTCTTGGAAGGGAATTTTTCATACTCTTCTATCTGGTGGATCTTGTTCAGGCTTAAAGATAAGCAGGATGAGCCTATTCTGTATAGAAAAGGAGACCAAGAGGAAATCTGAGAATCGAATAGCTGGAGTGGAAAATGAAAACCAAACCAAACCCCGTGTCAATTCATAAAATATTCCCATGCCTGTTTTAGTAATTGCCATAAAAAGGAGGGGAGAAAGAAAATCTGGAAGAGCAGTGCAGCAGTTTGAAGTTGAAAGCACATTCCAACTCTTCTCTTTAAAAGATTGTATCTAAAATACCAGAGCTTTTGCCCGCGAATATATTTAATTGGAGAATGTGATTGATGACACCCGGGTGAATGTGCTCAGTTGGTGAATCTGATTTATGACACACCCGGGGGGGGAGGGGGGAAACAGGGCCACAGGGGACTGTAAATGATGTAAGCCAGAGTTGGCTTCATACAGGGCAGGGCCAGTATGTCGCCTCTAATGAAGCCTTTGAAGTTTCTTGAAGTTTGGCTCGAGAATCATGATTTAATTAGGGCAATTGCTGGAATCCTGACACTCTACTTCTATTTTGTTGCCATGAAGGAGGCATAGATGTAGCTCTACACTGGTCTGTCGTTGTAGTAAAGATTTGGCTTGGCTTAGCCAAGTTTATCATGATGATAATCAATTTCCTGTATATGCTGTACATGCCGGCTGGGGAATTCTGGGAGCTGATGTCCACACCTCTTAAAATGGTCAAGATTGAGAAACACTATCCCTAGTTATTCAAGCACTTTTCTACTTTATTTTAGCTCATTTTAGGCATTGTCTACGCTTAATTTTACCATCGATTTAGAGCTGATTAAATCGATGGAGGGAAGAAGTAAAAGAGAAACACATGTTTATATTATTATTATTTTTTAATCCACTTCATGTGGACTTTGGGAAGAATTAAGACTACATATCACAATGCAGTCCAAAAAGTTCTTTTTACAAAGTGAAGAATATGACAATACAGCTCCCTATCATTTGTTCTCATGTCAAAGGACAAAAGATACCCTCCCACCCCCCGGGTTAAGTCACTCCCAAATCAAAACCTTCTATTGGAATCCAGCTTTTATTTATATCTTTTTTTTAAAAAAGGGAAATTAACATATGTTTATAAGTGCATGCTGGGATTCAATCTATGGGCTGCCTCGGTTGCAAATCAAGCCGGAATGGTTGTGCTTAATCTATACTTAGTGTAAGCTTAATAAATCCGTATGATAATGCTTCTGTTTAATTAGGCAAACACTTGTGGGTATTTTCAAAGAACAAATACGATCTAATTTAGGGCTTATCCGGTGCCAAACCCCTTCTAAGAGAGCTTCCAAGTGCTTCTCGTGTGTTCACACAAAGTCTGGATCTCGACTGGGGAACATTTCCAAAATGCAGATGGTTTAAAGGTCTGCAGGCTCAGTGGCTAAGACGCTGAGGTTGTCGATCAGAAAGGTCAGCAGTTCGGCGGTTCAAATCCCTAAGCACCACGTCACGGAGTGAACTCCCATTCCTTGTCCCAGCTTCTGCCAACCTAGCAGTTCGAAAGCATGTGAAAATGTAGTTACCGAACTAGTAGTAACACCGGTTGAATCCCACCCCTGCTTTACCTAAGATCGAACTCACAGCTTCCTGATTGTGAGATGAGAGCTCACACCTCTAGGCCACCGCACCACTCCAAAGTCAATCCCTTCTGTGCATGTGACAAAATATTTGCGGGGCTTGTGCAAATCCGTGTCTTAAGTCACCTTTTCTTCCCCTCCAGTATTTCGCCAAGTTAGACATGCCTAACTTGAGAGCAGTGACATAATTGTCTTTAATCGTAAAAAAAAGAAGCAAACCAACGCCAATGAGAAGATGCGTCAGAAAGCTCTGAATGAAAACAAAACACATTCAGTAATGAGAAAAATTGATGGGGTTGTCATCTCAACTCTTATTTGACACGGCACGGCTGGGAACTATTAATTACCGCAAAGGAAAGTTAACACTGGAATATTTGCCGTACTCATCCGTCCTGCAGGCTGTGGTCCTGCACTTTCCTTGGTTATCAAGACGTTGTATCAACTTGAAAAAGTGGTCTACCTGAAGAAGTCGGACTGTTGCAGAAGGCCCCAGAAGTTTTTCAACTTCAGCCATTTGGTAACAAATCATGCGGAACAAGGATGCTGGGGGATTCAGGGAGTCGAAGGCCACAAGTTTTCAAGTCGCCAAGGTTGGGCACCTTCCGCGTTGAACCTTCAACCGCACAGTCACGCCACAGAGTTCAACCCACAGTTGGGAATAGGTCTTAAGTCTCATGATTAATTTCTTTTCATAGAAAGTATTTGCTTTGGGGTTGCAAAATATTAGGCGAATAATCAAAACCTCCTGCCGAAATACCACAGCTTCCTTTTCTGAAAAGCTCGGGGGGGTGGAGGGGATTTAATCTTGGTGTCAAATCGAGCTGGTTTAAATTATCGTAACGCAGAAGAAGGAGCCTTAATGACAATAGTTGGGGTGGGAAGCCAAAGAATACGAGGAAATATGGGCCGATGGCAGCGGGCTGAATCCAGAGCAAGCGAGAATGCCAACATGTGCCTGTTTGGGAAGAAGGGGAAAAGACCGCGGTTCCAAGAACGTCTCTCGGCAGTGCAAATATTTGTGAGAACTTGCAGAGTTTAATCCTCGGAGAGAGTCAACAATCCCTCATGAACTGAAGGAGGGAGTCGGAATGCCAAAGGCAGAATTCTGGGATTTTTGTGGCCAAGATATTTGAATCACCCTTGGTGAGATGGGCAGTGGACAAGCTTGATAAAGAAAAAAGAAAAAGAAAGAGAAAAGGAAGGAAGGAAGGGAGGAAGGAAGGAAGGGGAGGGAGAGAGGAAGGGAAAGAAAGAAAATAAAATGAAGAAAGAAAAGGAAGGATGGAAGAATGAAGGAGAGGGAGGAAGGAAAGGATGCACAGAGAGATACTGTACATAGATACGGTAGATGATAGATAGAAGGATAGGAAGGTGATAGATAGATAGATAGATAGATAGATAGATAGATAGATAGATAGATAGATAGATAGATAGATAGGATGGATAGAAAGATAGGATGGATGGATAGATAGTACATAGATAGATAGATGATAGATAGATGATAGAAAGATGATAGATAGATAGATAGATAGATAGATAGATAGATAGATAGATAGATAGATAGATAGATAGATAGATGGATGGATGGATGGATGGATGGATGGATGAGACATAGGATAGATGATAGACGGATGATAGAAAGATGATAGACGGACGGATAGATAGACAGACAGATAGATAGATAGATAGATAGATATAGATAGATAGATAGATAGATAGATATAGATGGATAGATATGGATGATAGTAGATAAGATAGATAATAAATTGGCCTCTTGATATACATCCACAAATTAATCCAGCATGGTTGCCATTTCAAAACCCTCGCTGGGCAGAGACATATCTGAAGCCATTAAAAGGAGTCCTTATCTTCACTGAGCCCAACATTTCCATTCATGAGCAAGATGGTTGTTGAGCAAATCGCGTCCCATTTTACGACCTTTCTGGCCATCCTGGTTAAGCAGATTCCCCGCAAGCTGTCCAGAGAACCATGCAGTCGTTCAGCAAACCCATCTTTCCCCTCCGTCGAGTTCGCTTGTCGGAAGCCAGCCGGCAAGGTTAACACAAATGGGGGGGAATCATGTGACCACGGGACAGTGCAACTGTTGTCCATGCCAGTTCCCAGCGCCCGCATTTTGATCACGTGACGTGGGGGGGGGTAACTGCAATGGTCGTGCGGAAACCCTGGTCGGAAGTCCGCTTTTCTCAATGGCGTTGCAACTTGGAACGGCCGCTCAACGAGTCGTTGGACATCGAGGATTATCTCCAGGCCCAGATGGTTCAAACTACGCACAGATCTCGTGCTTCCCCCCCCCCAAACTCCCCCCCTCCCATATTTTGTCTGCCTCCCCTCCCTTCCACTCTTTCTGTTGAACTGTAATGAATTGTCTCATAATCTATTCCATCTTCTTGCCATTAGCAGGCTCGGAGTGTCTCACAAATCGCAGCAAAGAACTCATTTTCCAGAGCTTTAATCACACAAAGAGGGAACGCCTAATTCTCTAAATGAAATGCCCTGTGATCACTGAAGCAGAGATTTAATATATCATGGTAAATTAGGTAAGATTTTAATAAATTACTTATCTTCCCGAAGACTTTACATCTACGTGCACAAAAGGAAAAGATTGCCCACTTTGGCAAACGGCGGGGCGCTCTTCCCCGACAAACTTCCAGTGAAAGACTCGAAAATAACCACACACACACACACACTCTCTCTCTCTCTCACAAACACACACACACACAAAGAAGTAAAAAAAGTGCTTCTGGAAACAATGCTCCTTCACAGAAATGAGTAGAGAGGGTTGGGCCCAGTGTTATTTGTGGCTCCTTCCATCCCCTCTTTTTCTTTAATTTAATTTAATTTTAAATATTACCTGCTTCTTGAGAATTTCATTTAAACCTTTTTCATCAGCGTGGCCGGAAAGCCGGAATTTCTCCAGGCTACGCATGTTAAGTCCTCAACCTGCGACCAAAATTTCTGCGAAGCGAGACAGTCGCTCGGTGCATTTCATACACACCCACACACACCCCGTTTTACAACCTTTCTTGCCACCGTGGCTAAAGCGAATCCCTGCAGCGGTCCATACCCCGGTCGTTAAGTGAATCTGGCTCCCCCCAACCGCCGGTTAAGACTTGGCTTGTCAGAAGGTCGCAAAAGGGGAGCGAGGGACTCGTCATAAATACGAGTTGGTGGCCGATCATTCTGAATTTTAATTAGGTGACCTCGGGGATTGCTACAATGGTCGTAACTGTGAAAAATGCTTGTAAGTCACACTTCAGTGCTGTTGTAACTTTGAGCGGTCACTAAATGAACTAAATGTTGAGGATTACCTTGGATCATGTTATTATATAAATACGGTCTAAGTAGGAGGAAAGTAGACCAAGCAGAGAGAAGGAATAGCTAAGCCTGAAGTGTAAAACACTTTAATATGTGGTTGATATATGTAAATCTCATATGCTTACAGGTGACTCATCTTTTCAAGACCTCCACGTACACATTCATATGCACCATTTATGGGACTCTCTCTCTCTCTCTCTCACAGACACACACACACACACAAACACACACCTTCCAAACTTGATAATCTCAACTGTTCGCAGAAGGGCAAAAGTTGTGTGTTTCTTTCTTTCTTTCTTTCTTTCTTTCTTTCTTTCTTTCTTTCTTTCTTTCTTTCTTTCTTTCTTTCTTTCTTTCTTTCTTTCTTTCTTTCTTTCTTTTTTTCGTAAAAGCTTGCAGTAATTTAATAAATCTGGGGACTAGCCTCATTCTTTGTGTTTAATTGATAGAAATGGCATGCATCAAAGGAAACGCATACTGAGACTTAATGTGCATAAAATGGATATTAGCATTTTAAAGAGGCAGATTAACACATTTATCCAAGTAATTTTCATATATTGCTTCTAATAAAAGCTTTGCAGTATAAAATTCTTAATGAGGCTAATCGCAGGCATTCCATTTAGTGGGGTGATTAGGGATAACACAGAGGTATTTTTAATCAGTTTTCTGAGGCTTAAGTGTATATTATTATTAGTATTAGTATTATTATACAATTACTTGATTTTTTCATAACTTTTGTATATGCAATATATTTATACACACACATTAGAAAATCTGTCTCTCTCTCTCACACTCACTCACTCACTCACTCTAACTCTCTCTCTCTCTCTCTCTCTTTTATGTACATATATTCAATTAACAAAAAGTTCCATCATTCAGTCATGTAGATATTAATTATTTACAGGCTGATGGGCTGGAAAGATAGCCCTGGGCTAGGGACAGACAGAGAGAAATATAAAAATATAAATTCAAACCGAGGAGAAAACATATACAAACTTTAAAACTGCAAGCCGAGCAGGCTTTCCGTACAAATCATCCATTTAAATCTAAGGTAAATCTCTCTCTCTTGCTCTCCGTCAGAGCCCGCCAGGCCTGCAGGTTCAGGTTCCCTGAGCATTTCCGTGTTTCTTCCCGGCTGATTTCAGGGCTGCCAGGGCTTCTACCGTCACTCTCAGCTTCCCAATCACCGTTCTGTTGTCTTGTGAATTGACAACTAGAAAGGAAAAACCAGCAAGAGACTTGACGCATCAAGAGGACGGAGGGCTCACAGCTTTACTACGCGAGACAACCCAGGAGCAATAACAGCAAACAGAGGTTTGTCATATAATAGTGGTTTTATCTTCAAAATATATACTATACATATATGTACTATAGGCAGAGATCAAACAATCAGCAATTACAGCAGGGGGGAAAAAAACACACAGAGAGAGACAGAGAGAGAGAAGAGGGAGAAGAGAGAGGGAGGAGAGAGAGAAGAGAGAGAAGAGAGAAGAGAGAAAAGAGAGAGAGAGAGAGAGGAGAGGGAGAGAGAGAGAGAGAAGAGAGAGAGAGAGAGAGGAGAGAGAAAGAGAGAGGAGAGAGAGGAGAGAGAGAGAGAGAGAGAGAGAGAGGAGAGGAGAGAAGAGAGAGAAGAGAGAGAGAGAGAGGAGAGAGGGAGGAGAGAGAGAAGAGAGAGGAGAGAGAGAGGAGAGAGAGAGAGAGGAGAGAAGGAGAGGAGAGAGAGGGAGGAGAGAGAGAAGAGAGAGAAGAGAGAGGGAGGAGAGAGAGAAGAAAGAGAGAAAGAAAAGAGAGAAGAGAGAGAGAGGAGAGGAGAGAGAGAGAGAGAAAGAAGGAGAGAGAGAGAAGAGAGATAGAGAGGCCCTAACAGGGCCTCTTCTTATTATACAGGCTCTTAAAGGGATAACAGCCAAAAACCTTATTGACTCATTCCCATCATTGCATCGTTGCACCATTGCAGCAGCTGGTCAGCTCTTAAATTACTACCCTGACACAAGAAGCATATTGACGGCCATCTTAACTTCTCCACCTCTGAGTAGCATCAGCCGGACACCAAAAAAAGGACATGCTTAAAAAAAAGAGAGAGAGAGGGAGGCAGAGGCACAGCAGTTGCCTTCAGTTGCACGTTTCTAAGGAGTATCGTGACTCTCTCTTGGGTAGAGAGGTGGCAACGATGACCCAGCCTGAGCAACATGGATCCTCAGGCCAAACCACGGAGCTTCTGCGGACGGTTTAGGAGGTGACTGGGTCAAGACGCAAAGACCAAGCTGCTGGCTTGTGGGGAAACCCTTTTCCTCTCTCTTTCAAAAAGCAAAATTTTCTTTAAAAAAACAAACATTTTTCTTCCGAAATTGAGGTTAGGGTTTAGCTGATTACTTTGACTGTCTTGGAAAGGGAGGAAGTTCCTTTCCAAGACAGTCACCAGACTGGATCACATGGGAATACAGTTCCCAAAAGGTTCCACACCCATTGGCACTACTCAGGTGACCCTGGGGGGCACAGATAAACCTCCAAGCGGCCTCAACGATTCTTAGCAAGAGCGCCAATGACCAGAGGAGTGCAAGGGATGTAAATCCTTCCGTTCTCCCCACCATTCACTCAGAACTGAAGACGCTTCTCGGATGAGAAGCGAAACGTCTTCCAGGGAAAACCAAGAAAGTCCAGTGGCCTTCTTGAAAAGGCACCTTTTGGGAGAACCGTGAGCTGGAGGACTGAGAATCTCCAGAGATATTATATTTTAGGTACTCAGTGGCCTTAAGCATTTGTGAATTGGAAGCTGGAGACCCTGGTGTTAGAGAAGGGCTTACCATCAATGTCTTGATCAATGAGGTCTTGCTTTTTCTGAAAGATCTGGCTTAAACTCACATAAGCAAAGCCAATATCCTCACACTCCAGATCCTGTTGATCTTCCAGAGGGTCACTGACCACTGTAAATCGTATACTGGGGGGGGGGGGGAGAGGGAGAGAGAGAGAGAAAGTAGATTATTTCTGACATTACTCAGTCTGGGAATTTGAAAAGTCAGATGAAACCTCAGCTGGGTTTCAATTAAAGCGGCCGATTAGGTTGAATGTGATGACCCAAAGGGGCGTGGCACAAAAGCAATGAAGTCCTAAAAATAGGTAAAATCCCTTTAATATCTCCAACTTGGTCCCCAAGGTCCAGTTATCATCGGCTGGAGAAAGAACTCTCCCAATAAGAGTTTTTAAAGGGAAGAAATTCAGTCCGAACCCAAAGTACATATAAATTATAAATAAAAACCAACACAAACTACGCTTTGCTGTGCCTTTTGCCTTTTTAAACAGTTTTGCCAGCTGCAGCCAATGAAGGGGATCAGGGCCCCTTCCTCCCCCATAAACCACGCAACTCACATTGGTCCCTTATCCGTTCCTCCCTGCATGCCTCAGGATGAAGAGGAGGTGGGCCTGGGTCTTCCTCCGAATACCCAGCCAGACTGTGCCCTTCCCCAGTTTCCTCCACAGCCACTGGAGCCACACTCCCACTCCCTGTCAGCTGTTCCACCTCTCCCTCGGAATCAGATTCCAACAGGGGCATGGCATTGAAATAGATTTGGAGTTTGGGGCTGGGAAGGGATCCAGTCACAACCTCAGTCAAGAAAGGAACATGGTTTATCTGTGGTCAATGGCACCTTCTGGGGTGGGAAAGTCCTTTGAGGATTTTGGGGGAGTGTCTGATCTGGACCGGGAACATCCCTAATGGATCAACAGACAGGAATTGCATTTTGTCCGAAGGGGAAGCAGCTGCTTTCATGAGACGCTTGGCTAACATA
This sequence comes from Notechis scutatus, assembly GCF_049901735.1. NCBI lineage: Eukaryota > Metazoa > Chordata > Lepidosauria > Squamata > Elapidae > Notechis > Notechis scutatus. The sequence continues at coordinate 4,808,673 of NC_142017.1, read as the reverse complement.
AGAGGCAATTCAGTTCTTAGAACATCTTTCAGGAGAGCTTCAACAATGCAGCATCAGAGATACAGTAAAAGGTAAAGGTTTCCCTCACACATATGTGCTAGTCGTTTCCGGCTCTAGGGGGTGGTGCTCATCTCTGTTACAAAGCCGAAGAAGAGTCAGTGCTGTCCGAAGACGTCTCCGTGGTCATGTGGCTGGCATGACTAAATGCTGAAGGCGCACGGAACGCTGTTACCTTTCCACCAAAGGAGTCCCTATTTTTCTACTTGCATTTTTTTTACATGCTTTTGAATGGCTAGCTTGGCAGAAGCGGGGACAAGTAATGGGAGCTCACTCCGTGACCCAGTGCTAGGGATTCAAACCGCCAACCTGCTGACCGACAAGCTCAACATCTTAGCATTGAGGCACCGCGTGCCCTAGAGACACATTCATTTATGCTCTCAGCATGTATAGCTCTTATGGTCATGGCAAATGGCTCTGTTTGGAGCTAAATTAAGGAGGTGCCTGCCTCATAGTGTATCATTTAGCAACAGTGCTCCTAAGTACCTAGATGCACTTCCTTCCTTCCTTCCTTCCTTCCTTCCTTCCTTCCTTCCTTCCTTCCTTCCTTCCTTCCTTCCTTCCTTCCCCTCTCCCCGTCCCTTTACTTCCTCCCTCCCTTCCTTTTCCTCCCTCCCTACTTTCCTTCATTCCTTTCCCTGGCGCCTCAGCCAACCCACCACACTTGGAAAAGTTTAGCCAGACCACAAAAAATTAGCTGTTGTGCATCTTTTTTTCCCCCCCAAACCAAACCAAACAAAGAAAACATCAACATCCATTCAGATTAATGCCATTCTGGATAAAGCAGATGTTGCTTCAAAAATATTTAATGTAGCTTCCCAGCTGTCCCAAAAGATTATGTTATTGTCAACGGGAAGAATCTTTTTACGTAGGATGGGGCAAAATACAAATCTGTAGGTGTTAACATATGTGTATTAACATTGTGGTTTATTATTTGTCCCTTTGGGATTTGATTCTTACAGAGTATTAAGCCACAACATTGTTTTAGTTTAACCATGATGTAACAATGGCTTAAAATATTGGGGGGGAAAAACATAGTTGGCTGAGGGATCCTGAATAGTTTTGTCAAGAGCTTATTATTAAGGAGTGAATTCAGAATGGTGTCTGAGGCCTTATTAATTTATTTGCTGTGTCCGTTTCTCGTGGTTATTGACAGAAGAGTTGATTTACAAACTCCAAACAACCCCTCGTTGTTTCTTTTATTTAGAAACTGCCTCTAGCCTTCTCATTATTTCGGGGACTGAACGCACAAATTCAGCCTATATTTCAGTTGCAGAATGCCAAGTTAGGCAAGTTGCAGTAGCTCTGCGAGGGAAATGAGCAATTTCCAAATTCAATAAACACACTGCGTTCGTACAGCAATTCTACAGCACATCTGGAAAGTTAAAAAATACTTCACACCTGTAATTTTGACAATGTTTACAATAGCAACCCAGTTTGCTCTTTAAAAAAAAAACTTTTTCCCGATGTCTAGAAGATGAAAATCTCGGTGAGAACCTGGGAAATTCAATCTGCAAACTAAAAAAAACGTTGACTTTAATTCTCGTTGTCTTTTCAACAGCGCGAGTTAGTGTCATTTTAGTTATCCCTGAAATTTCCTTTCCCCACATACGTGGCCAATTTGGAGCGATATTTTTATCCCGGGTTGTTTGGTTTCCTAAACTTTAAAGTTTGGTTCCTGTTTCAAATGAAAGGGGGAAGGAAAGAAAAAAAAAAGAAGAAGAAAAAAAAGAAATCTTCTGATATTATTATATAGGGCTTTGTGATAGGAAACATGTGCCCGAGGAACGAAGCCGCCAACTTCACAATCCGCGGCATCTGTGCACTGGAGAACAATCATGTGCATTTCCCATCCCTCCTGATGGCTGGACTTCAAAGATGGGCCTCGAGCTGGACGAGGGAGCAAGGAGCGATTCACATATTCAAGTGGTCCACACATGGGGACATCTTATATGGGACAAACTGGATGCTATAATTGGTTAAGGCACCAGGCTAGAAAGCAGGAGACTGGGAATTCTAGTCCCATCTTAGCCATAAAAGCTGGTTGGGTGACTTTGGGCCGATTACCAGGAGACTGTGAGTTCTAGTCCTGCTTTAGCCATAAAAATTGGCTGGGTAACTTTGGGCCGATTACCAGGAGATTGTGAGTTCTAGTCCCACCTTAGCCATAAAAGCTGGTTGGGTGACTTTGAGCCCATTACCAGGAGACTGTGAATTCTAGTCCCATCTTAGCCATAAAAGCTGGCTGGGTAACTTTGGGCCCATTACCACGAGACTATGAATTCTAGTCCCACCTTAGCCATAAAAGCTGGTTGGGTGACTTTGGGCACATTACCAGGAGACTGTGAGTTCTAGTTCCGCCTTAGCCATAAAAGCTGGCTGGGTGACTTTGGGCCCACCACCAGGAGAGGGTGAAATCTAGTCCTGCCCTAGGCATAAAATTTGGCTGAATGACTTTGGACCAATTATCAGGAGACTGAGAGTTCTAGTCCTGCCTTAGCCATAAAAGCTGGCTGGGTGACTTTGGGCCGATTACCAGGAGACTGTGAGTACTAGTCCCGCCCTAGGCATGAAAGTCAGCTGGGTGACTTTGGGACAATCACCAGGAGACGCCGAGTTCTAGTCTTGCCTTAGGTATGAAAGCCAACTTTGACCAGTCCCTCTCTCTCAGCCCAACTCATCTCACAGGGTTGTTGTGTGGAAAATAGGAGGGAGGAAGGTGTGTGGGATGTGCTTCCTGCCTTGAGTTATTTATAAATAATAAAGGTGGGATATAAATAATGACATTGATCTGTCTTAATGAATCCAACCATTCATCCATTCGTATGAGTAACTTCTTCTTTGATTGGCAATAATTCTTGAGAATGGACGATTGGGGGAAAATGGTGTATAGAAATATGTTTGTTAAATGAAATATGGATATTCTCCATTATTTTTGGATAGTATTTACAGAATATTATGAATAAGCATGTCCAGAATCAAAATGCGTCCATTTTTGAGTGACCCAGACATCTTAAACCAGGCTTAACTGCAAAGAACGTTGAGCAAAAGATTTTGCATAGTCCTTAGACTTGAATTTGTCACATAAAAGAATCATACATGCCACAGATTATAGGACTACCAGGACATCTTTAACTTTATTTGGAGTTTTACTAGACTCAGTGTGTTATTCATCTCACTAATGTATGCAGTAAATCTGGAAGTCCTTTGCTTGTTTGCTGAAATAAGAAAAAGGGGAAAAAGAAGAAGAAGAAGAAGGGGGAAAAAAAGAATCTTTCGGAACTTCAAAGTGCTTTAGATGTGAGGCGTGCCTCCTCTTAAGGGATCATTTTATGGCATTTCCTGTCGGATTCCATTTTAAAAAAAAACCCAAACCACTGTCTGCCAGCCACCATGTGAGGCTCAGTTTTGGAAATAAAAATGGAAGGAAAGAAAAGATTGGTTGCCTTTTGGCCAGCTAATATCCTGTTTCCTGAAACTGCTTATCTGCAAATACATGGACAATCCCAGGGTGCGCGAAGCTAATTGGCGGTTTTCTTCAACCAACCAAGCCAGCGGCTGCTCCAGCTACGGCCAAAATAGCCCAGATCTTGAAATTAAAATGAATTTCTCTGTACACACACACACACACACACACACTGGATGGACATTAAAAAGGAAAACAGTGCTTTGCTTTTGAAAATCGTAAGCCGCCTTCAGATAATGTGAAGGGTGGATTTATATTTTCTCGGAATAAACATGGGCATTAGGAATACATTTTCCCCCTGAGAGCAACTCGAATCTACGCTCCTGTTAAGTGCCCAGGTAGAAATACAAATGGATTATGTGGCTACTGGAGTAGCTGAACTTAGGGAAGCAAAAGTCAACTTTTCCCCAAGTATTTAGGTCTTCCTGTCAGCTCTGGAAGCCATAACTGAGATCAGATGCTCCCACACTGCCACATTTTGAGCCTGGGAAAATGGGAAGGGGGAATTTCTTGGAGTGTATGTAATTAGACGTAATAACATTCTTTTTCTAATTCAAGGTCATGTTATTTCTGCACCTGGGTGAGGGGAAATCTCAAGTTGGGACAGATGGCCCACCCCCTCTTCATCCCAGGGCACCGCAGGGAGGAACGGAGAAGGGAGCAATGTGGGTTGTGTGGCTTACGGGGGAGGAAAGGGCCCTGATTCCCTTCATTAGCTGCTGCTGGGAACACAGTGTTTAAAAAGGGAATGTGATGATGGGTGCAGGGGATGGATTTGTATGTTTACTTATTGCAAGGAAGCCCAGAACTTTCAGAATTGGGATTCCCCAGTTTGTGCCTGTTTACTATCCAATTAAAAGAAACTTTTGAGAAGATGCTTGTCTCGGAATTATTGGGTGGAGTGGAGGTTTTCTGGAAAGCTAACACTGCATTTATTTCTTTTTCCGTTCTCCGCCAAAAGTCAAGTTATTCCCAGGTATTTAGGCCCTCACTGGACTTTGACTTAGGACCACAATGGAGCTCAACATTCCTGTTGCTAAGTGAGTCAGTTAAATGCATTTTGCCCCATTTTACAGCCTTTCTTACCACAGTGAATCACTGCAAGAGGTTAAGTTTGTAAACACAGCTTGTTAAGTGAACCTGGCTTCCCCATTGAATTTGCTTGTCAGATTCACTTCTGACTTTGCTTGTTTGTCATGCCCCTGTCGGAATTTGATTTGGAGGGGGAGACGAACAGCTGACAGGGAGTGGGAGTATGGCTCCGTTGGCTCTGGAAGAAACTGGGGAAGGGCAAAGTCTGGCTGGGCAGAGAGGGGAGAGGTAGAGCAAGGGAGATGGAATACGGAGGAAGACCCAGGCCCACGCCCTCTTCATCCCAGGGCACCCCAGGGAGGAACGGAGAAGGGAGTAACGTGGGTTGAGTGGCTTACGGGGGAGGAAAGGGCCCTGATTCCCTTCATTAGCTGCAGATGGGAACACAGTGTTTAAAAAGGGAAGTTGCGCACAGCAAACTGTTGGGAGCAAATTGTGAATTATCTTGTTTTGTCAAGGCTTATCTGTGTTCCTGGCGTTTTCCCAACTGTGTTTGCTTTCAAGTCTGCAATTCCTACTCCTGACCTGTCCAGTTAATTACTGCAGTGTGGTTTGGATGTTTGGATTTTTAGTTACAGTTTGTATGTACTTTGTTTTTGGACTGAATTTCCTCCATTTAAAGACTGTTCTGGGAGAGATTTTTCTCCAGCCAGAAGGTAACCTGGACATTGGGGGCAAAGTTGGAGATAATAAAGGGACTCCTACTGATTATCTGACTGTGTTGCCTTTGTGCCACGCCCCTTTGGGTCATCACAGTGTTGTAACTTCGAACGGTCCCTAAATGAACTGTTGTAAGTCGAGGACTACCTATCATTAATAATTACAGCCTGGGGAAAAGAAAAAGAAACGCAGGTGGTCCTCAACTTACAACTGTTCATTTAGTGACTGTTCGAAGTTACAACGTCACTGGAAAAAAAGGAACAGGATCGTTTTTCACACTTACAACCACTGCAGCATCCCTGGTGAGCTGTGATTTACATTCAGATGCTTGGCCACTGACTCACATTTATAACAGGTCGCAGTGTCCCAAGGATAAGCCAAGTCCATGGGAGGGGGAAGCCAGATTCACACTTAACCGTGTGACTCATTTAACAACTGCAAGAATTCACTTAACAAACGTGGCGAGAAAAGTCATAAAAATGGGACTCGCTTAACCGATTTCTCCCCTTAGCAACATAAATTCTGGGCTCGATTACTGTTGTAAGTCGAGGATTGCCTGTATTACTGGGGTTACTGGCGTGTCCTCTCAAAAACTTACCTCCCATGCCTGGGCTCAGATCCACAAACAACAGCCTTGAGATAATCCCACCTTGCTTCGTGGTTGGCTTGATCCACGTAGATTACTGTAAAATCAAACAGAAATGACCGAGGCCGCAATTAAGTACCAGCAAATAAATAAATGCATTTCCTTTGCAGGACTCCTTTTCCACAGGCTCATCCTTCCTGTTGATTTCAGCATCTCCAAACAGCCCTTAGACTTATATACCGCTTCACGGTGCTTTACAGCCCTCTCCAAGCAGGTTAAAGAGTCAGCCTGTTGCTCCGAGCAACAGGTCCTCATTTTACCCATCTCGGAAGGATGGATGGCTGAGTCAAGTTTGAGTCGGTTGGGATCGAACTCCTGGCAGTGGGCAGAGTTAGTTTGAAATATGGCATTCTAACCACTGTACCACCAAGGAAGGAAGGAAGGAAGGAAGGAAGGAAGGAAGGAAGGAAGGAAGGAAGACGAGCAATGGTACTTAGACTTATATACTGCTTCACAGTAATTTACAGTCCTCTCTAAGCGGTTTACAGAGTCGGCCTCTTGCCCCCAATAATCTGTGTTCTCGTTTTACCGACCTCAGAAGGATGGAAGGCTGAGCCAATCTTGAGCCTGGTGAGATTCAAACTCCTGGCTGTGGCCAGAGGTAGCTAGCAATGCTGCATTCTAACCACTGAACCAGAACTAGTTAGTTAGTTAGTTAGATAGATAGATAGATAGATAGATAGATAGATAGATAGATAAGTGAGAGAGAGAGAGGATGGAGGAAGGGAGGGAGGGGGAGAGAGAGGAGAAAGAGAGAGAGAGAGGAGGGAGGGAGAGAGAATGAATATAAACAGATAGACAGTGACAAATACGATACTGTAGATAGACAGAAGACAGAGAGATAGATAATAGATGATAGTTAGCCATATATATCCCCTTAGATGTATTAGATGTTCACAGCGCTTTACAGCCCTCTCTAAGCGGTTTACAGAGTCAGCCTCTTGCCTCTAACAATCTGGGTCCTCATTTACCGACCTCGGAAGGACAGAAGGCTGAGTCAACCTTGAACCAGTCAGGATCGAATTGCTGGCAGTCGGCAGAATTAGCCAGCCATGCTGGCTCCTGAAATAAAACGTTGCCCTAAATTCATATCCACTTTTCTTTTCTTTTTTTTTTTTACAAAGAAATGCTATTGTAAGGCCACGCATTCTTTTTCAATGACTTATACGGACATGCAGTTTCCCATCTGGTACAAGATGCGCAACGTAAAGCAAGAATAAAGATGAAGCCAATTCTAGAAGGCAGAATGTGGAGGGCAGATGAGTGGAGTTTATTCTCAGACAGACAAATATTTGCAGAAAAGGTGGATTTAAAAAAAGAAACAAAAAAACCCCCCACACAACCAGATAGAGGCTCCAAATTTGAAAAGACCTTCCAGATTCCTCCTGGGAGCAGGAACGTCTTTTGAAATTCTTTTGAAACCAATTCTCGAATACAGCTCATCTGCCTGGAATCCACCCTGTATAACGCAGGGGTCGCCAACCTTTTGGACCTCAGGGACCACCAAACTCATAATTTTAAATCCCGCGGACTGGAGACCCTGGGAAAATCCCCCCAAAAAGTCTGCAGGAAAATTCCCCACCCCCGTTTTCCTACCGATCGAATCATTCTTTATTTGGGATCTCAGGATACCGTCTCCAGCTCTGTTCTCAGGGGGAGAGAGAATGAGAGAGAGAGAGAGAGACTTGTGGCTTCATGCAAGGAAAGCAGCAGAAGTCTTTCTTTCTCTCCCCCAAACTCCACTAGAATGACACAGCCTTTTGGAGCAGGATGCCTTGCAGAGTCCCAAAGATTAATTTCTGGCAAAGTTTGGGGGAGAGAAAGAAAGTCTTTTGCTGCTTTCCTTGCATGCAGCCAAAAGCAGAAGAAGAAAGAAGCGGAAAGAAGCAGCCCGGTGGCCAGGGGAGGTGTGTGTGGGGCAAGTGGGGTAAGTTTCCTCCCCTCCGCCCTTTTCTCCCTCCCCTCACTACCTCGTGCTATTTGCAATAAAAGCGACACGAGCGAGAACAATTGATCAGTGGAACAATTTGTCTCCAGGTGTTGTAAGTGCTCCAATACTGGCGCTTTTTAAAAAGAGATTGGACAACCATTTATCTGAAATGGTATAGCATCTCCTGCTTGAAGAGGGGGTTGGACTAGAAGACCTCCCAGGTCCCTTCCAACTCTGTTACTCTGTTCTGTTCTTCTTGCAATTTAAAAAAAACAAACAAACAAACTTGAGAATGCTCAGTGTTTTCTTTTTCCTTTAAACAAATGCCCAGGCTAAAATAGTTCCTCTTGCCTATAGTTTTATTTGTTTTTAAGGCTTCCTTGTGATTTTTATCAAGCACTTTGTGAATTTTAAAATGGTAAATAAAGGAATGGAATTGATGAAGAGGGAAAAAGGCTTTGCTAGATGAAGTCATCGCTGGTTCACACTGACCAACTTTGGTAATCTAGGATTGCTTCCTAGTTCACCTTTAATTGGGATCTTAAGAGTGAAAAATCCAGGTCTAAATTATCACTCATTAAAGCACAAGAGTGCAAACTTCTTATGGGAAAGGGTAACAGAACAACAGAGTTGGAAGGGACCTGGGAGGTCTTCTAGTCCAACCCCTTTCTGACAAGCCAAGTCAATGAGAAACTCAGATTCGCTTAGCAACCATGTTACTAATTGAACAATTGCAATGATTCACGGAACCACTGTGGCAAGGTCATAAAATGGAGCAAAATTTACTTAATGACTGTATCACTGAGCAACAGAAATTTTGTGCTCGTAAGTCAAAGATTACCTGTACATGGAAAGAAACTTTCTTCCATTGTACTACTCTGAATCTAAAGGATACTTGGCCGCTACTCACTCCTAACTCTATGTAAGTCTTGTTTAAAAATAAAAAAAAAGTTTGGGAATATTTCGTTCATTACCCTTTTCTCTTGTCAATTTGTGAGTAGGTTTATACACAGCCAAGCTAACATTCTTTAGGCTCAAAATCATTAATCTCATTTACGGGCTCTTTTCCTGCTTTCTCAGCATAGTTCAAGCAATATTCTCTCGGCTCTATGAAATATAAATTCTATTTCCTTGTTATCGGTACCTATCAACTCAACTTAATCTCTGTTATTTCAATTATGGTGGTTTTGTCCAGAGAAGCAGAAAGAGAAAAACGAGATGGAGGGACCGACGAGGGGAAGGAGGAAGGGATGGAATCTTTTTTTTTTTTTCCCCAAGGTGAAATTAAGAATTTCCCTTTTGTGCTGTCACTGTTGATGTCAACTTAGTGAAGAAGTGGTCAGTTTGCTGACACCCCGAATATTTGACACTGGAGAATTAAAAGTACTGTTCAGTTCAGGTTGAAAATAGTTAGTATTAATTTTAAAAAAAAGTATTAATTGTATGTATTATATTTATTGTACTGTCAAAAAACGATGCTGAAAGATAGAAATTTTTGTAAACTTTTTAATATTTTGAATTTCAAAAAAGCGTTTTTTAAAATTTAAAAAAAAAGAAAAAAGAAAATAGTTAGCATAACTTCTGCCCGTTTATTAATGCCTTCTCACCTATTTGTTTTTTTGTTTTTTAAGATCTTTCATTCCGAAGTACTGTTTGATACAGCACCTATGTCAACAAGTCATAGGTAGAAGGACTTCTGCATGGAAATAGGATTCAGATTTCCTGTTATCTATATAGCAAAAGACCACATACGATTTCAACCTATTTATCTAGAGGCAAATAGCAATGTGGGAAAGCACGTTAATAGCATACTTCTCTTTCATAAGGTCCTTGATGGTCTCTGATCTTGGTTGTTTTCTTGCAGACGTTTAATTACCCGACTAGGTAACATCATCAGTGCTAGAAGCAGCTTCTAAGTACTGATGATGTTACCTAGTCGGGTAATGAAACGTCTGTAAGAAAATAACCAAGCTCAGAGAGCACCAAGGGCTCCACAGTTCAATTCTGAGTTAGAAATATTCTCTTCTCTTGATTCCCCATCTTCTCTTCATCCTGCTATTCATTTATCTGGTTTCTCATCCAGGAAAGACAGACAAACTATGGACAACAATGAAAAAAAAACCCCCCAGCAAGGCCTGGAAATTAATCGCACCTCCACCCTACACTGTCTTGCTCAGATATTTCCTAAATTCGGTTCTGGGTAACACAGTTCCAAAAGAACAGAGACAAATTGGATCAAGTTCAGATGAAGATTACCAAGATGGAAACTAAATCAAATGAGGAACAACAATAGGATCTGGGTAGGAAAAGGTAACTAATGGAAGTTATGACACCAGTGTGCAGGCATGAACAATAATAATATACCAATGGATTAAAATTGTTTCAAAAGGCAGAACAATAATAACCAATGGATTAAAATTCCAAGGATGATGGTTCAGGTTAGACTTCTGCAGGAACTTTCTGACTGTATGAGTGGTGAATTCTTTGCTGGAGGACTTCAAACAAAACCTAGAAGGTCATCTTTGAGAGGTGCTCTAGGAACCCTACACTTAGCATAGAGTTCAAGTAGATGATGTCTAAGATCCCTTCCAATTCTGTGGCTCTAGACCTACCACAGATCTTGGTTCTGCAGAGTAGACCGATCACACACCATTAGTATCATAAACCATCTGCCTCTATGAGTTTATTGATGAGTAACTGTCGGAGGCAAGGCCTACCGCTTGTCCCAACTTCCAAGTTTTGATGTTCTATCTCTTCTGGTGTCAAGCTTGGAAACTCTAGTTCTTCAATTTTTGGGGAAAAAACTACAAATATTCCTTTCTGAAATCCACTGCCCATCTTCTTTACCTGATTCGTTAGATAGATTTTTAAAAAAATATATGAATAAAGCTGTATGCAAAATAATGTCCATAATTAACAGACAAGCTCAGGCGCATTATAGTCTTATGATTTACTAAGGGCGTTTAACTTATTAACTGTAAATCTCTCCCCCTTCTATCTATAGATTAGAAAGGCAGAGCAAATGGCTAGGGAAGTGACAGTACTCAGTTGTGATATTAAATGTTGCTTATTAAGGCAGAATTTCACAAGATCTCTTTGTCTCAGCTAAGATATAAAGCCATTTCTTAAAAACCCAGCCGCAATGCTTGAGACATAAACATAATAAAAGAACCCAATAAAAAAGGCATTTATTTACTGAGAAATAATGACTTCTCAAATTACACCGGGGTTTATCATGATTATTATTTTTTTCATACAAAATCCATGGGACTGCTAGTTTCTCTCTAAGCTCAAAGTACACTCCTTTTCCCCATCATGTAAATCTCAGTTTTATTAAAGAAAATATTCAATTAACCTCAAATATTCTACACACCCAAATCTAATTAGGCCTGAATAAGAAATGGAGTAAAGCTATAGTAAACACGCACATTCTGACTTCATTACTATTAGATTATTGGCTTTCTTGCCGACATTATGAAACACCAAAATTCATTAGGGTGCTTTCTCTGGAATGATGTTTCTTTACAAGGAGACCAGGCACAGAGGAAATATTAGATGACCAGTTATTTAAGTAATACCCGAGGAAAAGCAAAGCAACCTTGCTGGAAATGAGTTCTCTCTGATAACTTCGTGGCAAAGGCAGAAATATTATTTCCCAAGAGAAGGTGCAGCTTGTTAGAAAACTGATTTGTAACATACCTGTATGCAAGAATGCTGGCTTGTATAAACAGAAGCACAGAATCAAAATCACGTGAAGCATTAGTACGGCTTTATAAAGCCTTAGTAAAGCCACACCTGGAATACTGCATCCAGTTTTAGTCGCCGCATTTTTAAAAAAAAGATGTTGAGACTTTGGAAAAAGGGCAGGGAAGAACAACTAAAATGATTAAAAGTGCAGAGGAGAGCAACTAAGATGATTAAAACATATGAAGAACGGGTTGCAGGAATTGGGTATGGCTAGTCTAGAGAAAAGAAGGACTAAGGGTGACATGATAGCAGGATTCCATTATTTGAGGGGCTGCCACAAAGAAGAGGGGGTCAACTTATTTTCCAAAGCACCAGAAGGCAGGACAAGAAACAAAGGATGGAAACTAATCAAGGAGAGAAACAATGTGGAACTAAGGAGAAACTTCCTAACAGTGAGGACAATTAACCAGCTTGTCACCAGAAGTTGTAGGTGTCCATCACTGGAGGTTTTTAAGAAGACCCTGGACAGCCACTTGTGTGAAATAGTATAGGTCTCCTGCTTCAGCATCCCCAGGGTCACATCATCAAAATTCAGATGAGTGACAACTGGTTCGTATTTATGACGGTCACAGTGAGGTCATGGGGTCCCCTTTTGCGACCTTCTGACAAGCAACCCGATTCCCTTAACAACCGTGTTACTAACTGAACAACTGCAGTGATTCACGTCATAACAACCGGGGCAAGAATGGTCGCAAAACTCACTTAATCGACGTCTCACTTAGCAACCCAAATTCTGGGCTCGACTGTGGTCGTAAGTTGAGGACTACGTATACTTGTGGTTTTTGGAGGACAGTGATTGGCTATCAGGCAGGGGAGGATACTGGCCAAGAGGAATAAAAATATATGTGTATGCGTGTGAGTGTGTAAAGCCTTAAATCAGAACTTTTCAAAAAAATCTGTTACGGATGGAAGGAGGAGGAGGAGAAGGAGGAGGAGAAGGAAAAGAAGGAGAAGGAGGACAAGAAGAAGGAGAAGGAAAAGAAGGAAGAGAAGGAGGAGAAGAAGGAGAAGAAGGAGGAGGAGGAGAAGGAAAGGAAGGAGAAGGAGGACAAGAAGAAGGAGAAGAAGGAAAAGAAGGAGAAGGAGAAGAAGGAGAAGAAGAAGGAGGAGAAGAAAGAGAAGAAGGAGGAGAAGGAAAAAAGCAGGAGAAGAAGAAAGAGAAGGAGAAGAAGGAGGCGGAAAGAAGAACGAGAAGAAGGGACACACAAAACCAGCGATTTAGAAGTTCGAAACGAAATAAGTATTAGTTGAATTCCTACCGTGGCTGTAGTTGTAGTACACCCGCTGCCTGCTCCTGGGTTTTGGAAGCGCAACCGGAGTTTCGGTTGTTTCGAAACTGGAGAATTTGGACTCTATGAAAAGCTGCTGGATCATCTGGTCCATCAAAATCTGGGGATCCGTGAGGCTGAGCGACACGATCTCGATGCGGATCCTTTCGGCGGTCTGCTGAAAGACACACAACCATACCTTTGCTCCTTGTAACGCAACACCGTCTCACTGAGCTTGGCCCATGCGCAAACAGAGGTTAGGTCTTTCTTTTTTTCCTCCTGCCACCCCCCACCCCCAACCCCACCTGCCATTGACCCCTGGATTCCCTCGCCAATCCCGCCTGCCCATACAGGCACCACCCACGCGAGTGATGTAAAGTTGGCCCTGCCCACTCAGTCACATGACACACACCCTAGCCACGCCCACCCAGCCGGTCATTAGGAAGAACCGGTTGTTAAGTTATTTGAATCCCAACACTGCCCCTGTTGCGCGGGGGGAATTCGCTGGATAAAGCAATTACGGTAGGTTTGGAAGAGCTAGCGGTGAAAAGAAACCAGGCTTTCAGAGGACCTGGTGGCTGGATATCCTCAAAGCGGACATTAACCGGAGCATCCAAGGAGCAGTGAAAGATCGGAAGATGTGGGGGGAACTGGCCCGCAGAATTGCCAAGAGTCAGACACAACTGAATGGGACCACATCGATGGACCACAGAATTGCCAAGAATGACACACAACTGAATGGGACCACATCGATGTACTACAAGCAGACACGTCACACACAAGGCTTTGGATGACAAATCTGCAAAGTGCTCCTGATTGGGAGATTCCTACAGTCTCTGCAAGAGGCGACACACTTAGGTGTTATGTCACAAATAATAAATCATTCTTATTTCCTCCTTCTTTCATTATTACCCCCCTTTATGCTTCTTTTGGCCAGTTGGACTACTAAATAGTACATCCACTAAACATGAAACCAACATATGTGTGTGTGTGGGGAAACCAATCTCTGGTGTAACCACCACACTGTTCACCCTACAAAGCACATCTTCTCGGAGTAGCATGTAACATTATTGCCCTTGAAGCCGCTAGCTTTTCTGGGTGTAGTAAAATCACCATCTTTAATACATGAGCGTGCATTTACAAGATGTCTTCATATTTTTTTTTTTGAGGTGTTGAAATCTTTGATGGGGCCAAAAACATGTGTGTTGATTGCACTTTCCCACTTAACGTGTATCGCTCAAAATAACGCTGTCCACAGGGTGGAAGGAGCTCCGTGTTAAATATTAAAAGGTAAGCACACAAGGAAATCTCCTGCATTAAGTCAGTTGGTTTCAAAAGAACGCACCACCTCCCCATTTCAAAACGAGGTTAGGCTGAAGAACACTTGAAGGGCGAGATTTGTCTCTTGGAGAAAGAAACCGAACACCTGGGAAGTTCTCAGCTGTCAAGTTTCTCCTCCACTCTCTCTCGATGGTTCCTGTTTGACTTGAAAGTCAATTTCTTCCCTCTGCCATCTGAAGACTTCTCGGTTATAAATCTCCATCACTCACCTGGCATGAATAGGCGCCAAATTAAACAATGATTTAAAAAAAAAAACAACAACCACCCATAATGGTTTGGGGTGGTTCATCTTCCAAACCAAACATTCATGCAATGGTTCAAGTGAGACATTGCACCTGACATTTTTTCAGAAGAATATTCTATAATTAAGCCGTCGAAAAACCACCCCAGGATTTCCCCGGTAAATAAATATATATCCTTCCTACCAAACAATATCCTGGCTGTCAACCTCCTTCAATATTGGATGAAGCTACATGACTCCCACTGTTTTTCAAAAGGCATTTTCTTTTATTATGTATCCTAAGACACCTTAACTAAAAAAAACAACACCCTGAATCTGAATATTTCAATAAGATTTGTTTTATTATTCAGTAGATTCATGGAAATTTTACCGGGATGACAGCAAATATTCCACACCGTTCTGTCTCCGCTAATGCAGGTACACAGCTTCAGCTGGCAATATTACCCAGGATTAGCATAGCGTGATGAAATATTTAAAGGAATTTTCTTTTAATAAAAACCTAATAAATCAAATGACTGCCAAATGTCATTAAAGTGATGGTCTTTAGACTTGAATATGCTTTTCATATTCAAATTTCGAAAAGAGACGAAGGCACGAAAAGGTTACTCAGTTTCAACTAATAACCTCAAGCACCCTACGTTCACATGCATAAAAAATGAAATTGCTTCCATTGTCTAATTTCGCTTTTAGAAATGAGCTCCTTTTGCCTCCCGTCGCATGCATATGTGTGTGTATGTATGTGTATATGTATATGGCATTTTTAAGTGAAATTCAGAGCAATTCCCTTCCGAATGCTTAACTTGCCTGTCAAAAGCTGCTGGGGTTTACAAATGCCGTCCAAACGTAAACAAATATATGTAATAACAGGATGTAACACATATTTTTAAAGGACTTTTGCTCATACCATTCTGTCTGCCATCTTGATTCTTTTTGGGTGGTGGTGAATGGCTATCAGTCCCTGACAAACCTCATCCATTATAATTACTCCCAATCTTTGGCATACATATTTTTTTTGGGGAAAATAATATTTATTTTGCTTATTTATTTGTACTCTGCCTTTATTTTTACAAATAACTCCAGGTGAAGAACCTATCCAACACTTTCCTCTTCCTATTTTCCCCACAGCAACAACCTTGTGAGGTAGGCTGAGCTGAGAGTGACTGCCCTTAGGTCATTCAGCCAGCTGTTCTGACCAAGGCTTCCTGAGACCGTAATTAAGCACATGCTTAATCCAAACAACTCTTGTTTTATTTCAATGCTGGGAATTATGTTCATTCCCAGCCGGTAATGACTCCCAAACAGTTCCTTGAGATAAGCACCCACCTTTCTCTCCTTTGACTTGCTGCCAACAACTAAAGTGCCAAATTAACTATAAAAAACCAACCGAAATACAAAGTCCACACAGAGCTTCAAGGATTAATCTGAACAGAGAGAATGACTTTGCTTCCTGCAAAGGTTTCTCTACCTTTGCACCTCCTTTATACCTGAGGGGAGGGGCCAATCACCTCCAAGCTTTACTCCTGAGTTGCCCATTTTGTCTCAGCTGCTCTTGCCTTCTAGCAGCTCTGCACACACACACACACACACACACACACACACACACACACACACACACTGGGAACAGGCTCCCCTTGTTCCTCTGCCTCGCTGCTGCCAGACTCTGGAGGCTCCGGAGTCATCACCCCACTCCCAGATGGTCCGGGCCCCATCTGTGCATTGGACTTGGGACCCTCATCCGAGTCCTTTCCAAACTCCCGGACTGGTCCCTGTTTTTCCCCACTGTCCAATTCTGCAGCCGTCTGCACAGGCTGCCGGCGAACCACAACACTGGCTTTCCTGCCTAAGCCAAGACTAGAATTCACCTTCTCCTGGTGATTGGCCTGAAGTTACCGAGCCAGCTTTCATTCTAAAATGGGACTAGAACTCACCATCTTCTGGTGTTTGACCCAAAGTTACCTAGCTGGCTTTTATGCTAAACAGGAACTAGAACTCACCATCTCTTGGTGAATGGTCTGAAATTACCCAACCGGCTTTCATGCTAAGCTGGGAGTAGAACTCACGGTCTCCTGGTTTCTAGCGGTGCCTTAAACAAACTGACTCTCTTCATGTGATTATTGTGTCTGTGTTTCATAATTTCCCCATCTGCCACGTCAAAGAACACAACTGAAGAGTAACTTGGAATAGTCTCTGAGCATAATAAGCAAAGGTTGGCTGGACCACAAGCATATTTGGCGCCCAAAATCCAGACAGTGACCTCCGATCTAAAGAACTTCAGTTCTTCCTTTGCCTTGGAACAATATTACCTTGATTTGCGCTGATTGAGTCAACTTTACTACTAAGACATTGCAAAGAGCCACTTTGTGGCGAGATGGGCAGCAAATAAATTTAATGAAGAATAATAATACATAATAATACATGATAAGTAATCTTGACAATCATGGCAAGCCAGGGATTTGTTAAAAGGATTAAAAAAAGATCCTTTGAATCATAAAAAAATATCTCATGGACCTACCACCTTCTTTCCTTTTAGTGTGCCTATATCTTAACAATACACCTTTGCTGTGATCAGACACCGATACGCCTATTCTCAAGGCAAAGGATATCATGGAAAGAAGAACGTGTAATTTTTTTCCCCACTATGAAATGATGAAGGGAAGAAGTTCCCAATCAGGCAGGCCTTCCTCTCTGAAAGAATAATCTAGGAGCAGAATTTCAACATTTGTAATAATAACGGACTTAATTGTCGATAAGAAAGACCAAAAAAGTCTAGTTGGTGGACCTGGCACTACCTGGAGACAGAAGAGGAGGAGGAGAGAAAGAATTGGAGAAGATAATGAAATACAAAGACCCACAAATATAAATAGAACAATTATGGCAAAGGGAAGCAAAAATTGGACTAATAGTCAAAGGTGCCTTGGGTGCAATCCCAAGTTAACTGGAGCATCCTTGAACCTCATCGGCAGCGACAAATTCACCGTCGGTCAATTGCAAAAGGCAGCTTGACTTGGAACAGCTTACATCCTGCGACGAGATTTCTAACACCATCACATCTGCCTATCCCAGGTCCCTGAGAAGGATTCGGTAAGTGGACAAAAAATGCCAAATCCAGCCTGAACATCTGGCTGACTATGCAATGAACCAAATAATAAACCATCCTTATTATTGGCTTCCCTTCTCCAGGGATCTTATTCTCCCACCTATCGCCTAAGCCCCAGGTGCATCCATCAACAAAAGCTTTTCACTTCCCCGATCCTCGAATTTTACTTGCTATACCGTTAAAAAATGGGGGGTGGGGGTGGATTAAAAAAAATCCCACATATGTTCCTCTATAGCAGAGATACATCCACCTGGATTTTTGAAGCTGTTTTTTTTTTAAAAAAAAAAAACCTGCTGTATGTCAACATTAATTATTAACTCTAAGAACCTTGTTTAAAGAAAATGATGATGACAGTTTTCACTAAAATGGTATTAGTGCTAAAAAGAAAAAAAGAGAGAGAGACAGAGACACTATCTATAACGAAGGAGCAAAGATATAAACACACCTAGGAGGAAAATGAGGCCACCGCAGAATAAATTGGTTTTACTAAGCCTTGCCCCGCGGGCACATTTGAAGATAACTTGAGAGCTGACAGCAAGTAAAATTTTATTGTGATAATTGAAAGCTATATTGTTCTCAAATAATCAAGTGAAGATGTGGAGAGATGAGAACAAGCATTGTTAATTTTATGACGGCGATGGTTTAGCCTTCCCAAACGCTCGTGCAAATTCTCAACTCCCAACGCCCAGCTTGGAAGCCTGTAACAAGGCTTTTAATCAATGTATTATACATCAAATTGATAATGCTAACTTCTGATTATATTCACACGTATGAAATATTCATAAAGAACTGTCCGAAGTTTTACATTTTTCTGATTTCTCCCCCCCCCCACGCCCCACCAGCCAACCTCCTTCTTCCATTAATTATCATGCCTAGAAGCTCTTTCTCTTTATTTTTTTAAAGCGAAAACACCACTCGTCAGCTTGAATCAACCTGACAAGCTAGCAAGAGCCAATTACATTGGCACTCGCTGGCGCTTTGATGTAGTGGAAACGCAGAAAGATAGGGGGCAAATTGTGTAGCACATTATGTTAATGACATGATTTAATCCAGCCACTAAACTTTATGTAGCCTGCTAGAGAAAAGATGCTAACACTAATTACGCCACTTTGGAAAAGAAAAAGAAGGGGACAGGCGTTTCGTTACTGACGAAGTGGAGCTCATAAATGTTGTAAACGAAATGAAATAATCTACGATTAATTATACATAACGGACCAAAAAAAAAAAAGGAGATAGTGTGAGGTGGGGGCAGAAAGAAAGAGCGATTGTAAAGCTAAATTCTGGAGGAAAACATGTTAAAGTTCTTTTTATGATCATCCGATCTAAGAAATAATGCCGACAATCTAATTTGTAACTTGTTTAAAAGAAAAGAAAAGAAAAATGAAAGGAGTAATTGTCAATGGCTCAAACAACAGGATGTGTTCTTTGAGATTCATGAGATAATTAGCAGGGGAATCTTTCAATATTTTTTAGGGTTTATTCATATATCTTTTTTTCAGCACTCTCGGTAACTAGGATTTAAGAGCATCCATTAGATGGGGGCAAATTATTACTGAATTCAGTGGGTGCTGAAATCAAAGCTGAGCTTAGCAGAAACCGACGAAATGTAAAAGCTGAAACTTTCCACAGTTTGGTAGCAATTTCTTGGAAAGAAAACCCGGCCATTCTGCTTGCAAGTCAATATTTCTCCCCAGACCTACGAAGGTGAAAGAGGACAGATAATTCGGTCTTGTATTCTAATCATCACGAAGGGTTTTTATCAACCTCTCCCCAATCACAGTCTTCATTAAAGCAACGGAATATAGTGTAATACTTTGAGATCGTTCCTTTATGTAAGACTCCAGGTTAGTTCTCGCTTTCCCAGGATTTTTTTAAGACATCTATAAAGCTGGTACCCACTGAGAGTTAAAACAACAAAAAAAACTTTGGGTCACCTGTGTAGTTCATCTTCGGACATGACACAGGTTTTTTTTCCATTAAAGAATTGCTCCAAATGGACGCAAATTGTTGGGAAGATGGGAAAGCAAATTATTCCTTTCCCTGGGAAAAAAGACTGAAGACGCTGCTTGGGCTTCAGTCCTCAGCATGAAATAGCAGAACCGGAAGATTGTCCAATTTCATGGCTGCTTGAATCAGATTCGCGGACCTTTGATCGTAGACGTACTGATGGGACTTTATCTGATTGTTCGAGTAGCCTTATATTTGTGGGAATTTCTTCTTGTCCAGATTGCAATGGGCTTCTCCCCGCGTGCCTTTAAGCGAGCTATATCTGGCCATGTCCTGCATTAGATCTATGTAGCTCGACCTCGGCTGACTGGAGAATCCTGGGAGTTGAAGTCCACACACCTTAAGAATGGCCAAGGTTGAGAAAGCCTGCATTTGATGTCCTGCACGGTCCAAGTTCAGCTGACGGAAAACATGTGCCGGTCTAAATTGTGATTCTTGATATGCAAGGACGATAAAACATCCAGAAAGCGAGGATGGTCGGGAAAGTTTTAGTTTCAATGTTTTAGTTACAGAGGTTGTCTGTAGATGCTTTTTGTGGAGAAAGCATTGGGATCATATGTTTTTAGAGGCCTTAGCCCAGAAGTAAGTATTTCTTTTTTTTTTTTTCTTTTTTTAAAACAAGTTTTATTAGTTTTCAAAACACACAAATCATTATCCATTACATGTTTAAACCTTTTTCCATTATAAATTTAACAAGTCAGATAAACTATAATTCTGTTTTAAACCATTTCCATATAAACATACAAAAACCTCTTGTCCAATTTCTTTTTACTTCTCTTTACTCTTATTCAATTTCATTATTATTATTTCATCTATTTCTTTCTGACTTAGTTACCATTATTCTCATTCTATATTTCTGCAAGGTTTTATTAATTCTTCCCCCCCAAAAAAAAAAAAACATATACACACAACACACAAAACATAAAAAAATCTTTTGGAAAGTAACTTGGACCCAGGTATCTCTCTCTTCATGGACTTCAATTATATTCATGCTCATCTTACATATCATTACTTATTTTATTTACCATTCTAAGTTTTCTATATTAAAGAAGTAAGTATTTCTTGGCGCTGAGCTAATACCTACAACCTGCACTTTAGAATTCCTGTTTTGTAAAAAGCACTGTTGCATTGGAGTTATTAAGACCGAAGCCTTTCCTTGCCTCGTTTGTGCAGTTCGCTTAATTCACTTCTCGCTCCGTTGAGCCTGAGTTAAGAATACTTAAATCTGATTGATTTCAAACAGCACACTGGAGCCCGTTTTTCATATTGACACACTAAAATCAATGGGGTTTAGAAGTGGTTAACTTGGGCTGGATTATTCCCACTAATCTAAGGAAACTCCCTTCAGTTAAGGGGATTTTAACCTTTCTTCTTCCACCAGTTGCTCCAATAATACCCAGGTATTTCTTTCTTCCTAACCTTATCTTATCTTCCTTGGTTGCCAAAAAAGAGAGAAATCATTGAAAGAACCCAGAAGACAATGTATGCTGCCCCCCACACCTCCTGCACATGCACGCGCCATCCCCTTGCATCACCCCCCATGTCTCTGCGCATGTGCGTGCGATCACCCCGTGCACCATCCACGTGCACATGCATGCGCGATCCCTCCATGCGCTGCGCATCTCTGCGCATACGCAGGTGTCTCCTGCACAACCCCCCCCCCGCGCATGCACGCCAGATACCCGACAATCAGCTGTGAGGTGGTGGCGGGGAGGGGAGCACGTGCGCAGTGGGGCTCTTCTGGGAGAGCTCTCGCGTGTCAGGGGAAACGGCTCTGCGTGCCACTTTTCGCACGTGTGCCATAGGTTCGCCATCACAGGTCTAGACTGATGGTTTATGTGACTCCGGATCCAAGTCTCCAAAAATCAACCTCAAAAATCCTCAACCACAAAATTTGAAACAGCAATAAGTTCAGAAGACGGGTTCAAGTGAGCGGAGACTTCTCCAACCACATTAGGGAAAGACGCGGGTCTAAGAATGCTCTGAGAACGTTGGAGAAGATTTTTTTCCCCCTCCTTGGTTGGTTCTGACTCACCTGATTAAGAGTTGAGGTCGCTGAGCTTGGAACCACACAGTCATCACTATCTGTGACCGATTCAGCGGTGGCCTGCTGGTCGTCTGGTTCTGTACCAAAAAAAAAAGGGGGGGGGAAGGTTACCCAAGATAAGAGCAGCTGAGATTATAAAAGAAAAGTATAGACAACAGAATAGGAAAGCGAAGCAGTTACGGTTCCAAGCAACAATGGACCATGGCTTTTCCAGGTAGACAAAACACATCCTTGGTTGATTCAAAAGGTGTTAAATTGTCTCAGATGGCTGCTTCTTGATCTACAGTTGATTTTTGGAGATACTCAGATCTACCAGGGGGTGACATGATAGCAGTCTACCAATATTTGAGGGGCTGTGTTGTGGCCTGCCAGCAGCTAGCAGAGCTGGTGGCAGACTCGGACAGCGAGGAGGTTGGGGAGGAACATGGGCCAGTCCTGGAGTCTGACAAGTGCTCTGCGTCGGAGGCAAAGATAAGGTCGGGGCCGTCTGACTGTTATCAGCTGCCTTTGGAGTCGGAGATCAGTGGGGCAGAAGAACAGCTGGAGCCTGTTCCGAGTGTGCGCATGCACAGAGCTGCCAGGAGAAGGGAACAGTTAAGGAACAAGGGTCGACTCGGGAGTAAAGGCACAGGTGGATGGTGAATGGCCCCTCCCATAGGAAATAAAGAGGAGTGAAAGGCGAGTGGGGTTTGCAGGAGACAATTAGTTTAATTCATAAGGGTGAAGATCTGTTCCTGACTCCTTGCCAGGAGAGTGGCGTTTGGAAGATATTGGCCTGGCAACTCTCCCAGCCTGATAAAAGTCTGTAATTGTGCAATCTCTTGACAGACCGTTTGCAGGAGCTTTGCTGGAGAGGAATTGACTTTAATCAGGATGAAGAGTCGGCTTCATGATTTTGGGAAGCCTAGGTCAGAACAGGCTGAGACAGAAAAGAGAAGGTCAAAAAGCATCTCTGAGGGCAAGACAAGAAGTAAGGGAGAGATCCAACCTAGAAATTAAGGAGGATTTTCCGGACAGTGGGAATCGATGGAACGGCTTGCCTCTGGAAGTTGTGGATGCTCCATCACTTGGAAGTGTTCAAGAAGAAACTGGCTAGCTATTGGTCTGGGAATATGAAAAGGTCTCCTGTTCAATCTGCGGGTTTGGACCAGAACGATCCTCTTCCAACTTTGCTATTCGGCCTACTCAAGATAACCAGTTCACTATCCAATAAAATAAAGAAATAAACCAACCCAAACCACCTGTCTCACTCTTTTTAAAAAGATTTAGGACGGACCACCAACTGACATGCACTGTTCTGGGGGCAATGTAGAGTGCATTCAGAAACGGTGGGACGTTCTACAAGCTGGATGGAGAGGCCCACTGGTTCTCACGGCAAGATAGGCTTGTAATCTTCGATGGCTGCCTTTCCCATGGTGACTCTGGCAGGGCCTTGGCCAAAAGGATCCTTCCCTGGCTTGCGTTCATGTACATGCCCCCCTCTGCTGGGAATCGAGTCTCTTGTAGCTTTGGGTCTGATTTGCAGTCGTCATAATGATGGATGGCTTAACTGCCAGAAGAATTAATGACGGGTTGACACTCCAAGGAGAGGCAATTAGAATGCCGTAAATAGCTCAATGGATAGTCATCCCGAAGGAACGTTTTGCTATTCTGTGTCTTCTCTTCGAGGGACACTGAAGTAATTTATGGCCCAAAACCAGCCCGCCAAAACGGCGAAAATGGCTGGCAACAGTAGGTTTTCTTCCCTTTCGCAGCAGTTGCATTATAAAAGATGACTCCCCGAAGAGTCGTCATTTCTCTCGCGTTTAAAGGAAGGAAAAAGAGCTTTTGGGGGTAAAATGTTAGCCAGGCGGCCATTTCTGGTGAGGTGGAGAATACGGGCGAATGGGGCTCGTTTACTGAAGTATAACTTATCAGATTTCTTTTGAGCTTGACAACTTGACGAGCGGCCGAAGAAAATATGAAATGGAGCCGGCCATTCCAGCAACCGAATCAGAGGAGGAGGTGTGCGAGTCAGGACCAACATCAGGGCAACCTGAGAGGTCCAAGGGTGAAGAGGAAATGGAACTGGAAGAGAGAGAGAGACAGAGACAGAGGTGGAGCCTGGCTGTCTGTTAGCCCTCAGGTGGAGAGTCAACAGCCCCCAGGTCTGGAGGTGGCTGATGAGGAAGAGGAGGAACGGCTGCGTCCAGTGCCTGATGCATGGATGCGCAGAAGGCAGAGGAGAGGAGAGCAGTGGAGATCTATGGGCCGGCCCTTGGGACGGAAGAGCCACTGCTGCTACCGAAGCCCCAGCCTAGCTCTGGGGATAAAGGGCAGGAGGCAGAGATGACTACATCTGGCAGGCAAGTATTCATCTTCCAGCCAGCTGGAGTTGTTAGCTTGCGGTGAGAGAGAAACTTATTGCTGGGGCTCCTAATAAAGGAAATCTTGGAGTTTACTTCAGAGGGTTTGTCGTGTTTGGGAAGCTGGATCAGAAGAGTATAGTTATTTAAAATAGTCCCAAAGGTGCTTTTTCAAGAGGCAACTGGGCTTTGTTTCTCCTTGAAGATGTTTTGCTTCTCATCCAAGGAGCATCTTCAGCTCTTCAGTCCAGTTGCCTCTTGAAAAAGCACCTTGGGGTCACAACCATGACTTAGATGACTGAGAATCTTTATAGACAGTTATCTAAAATACTTATGCAGGTAGTGCTTGACTTACAACAGTTTGTTTAGCGACCATAAACAGTCTGTTTATGACCGTTGCAGCATCCCCGTGGTCACGGGGTTAAAATTCAGACGCTGGGCAACTGGGTCACATTTATGACGGTTTCAGCATTCCGGGGATCATGTGCTCCCTTTTTGCGACCTTCTGACAACGGGGAAGCCAAATCCACTTGACAACTAACAGCCGTGTGACCAACTTAACAACTGCAGTGTGTGATGACACAAAGGCATGGCACAAAGGCAACACAATCACATAAGTAAGAAGAGTTCCTTTAATATCTCCAACTTTGCCCCCAATGTCCAGGTTACCTTCGGCTGGAGAAAAAACTCTCCCAAGAAGAGTCTTTAAGTGGAGGAAATTCAGTCCGAAAACAAAGTACATATAAACTATAAATAAAAATCCACACACTGCAGCAATTAACTGGACAGGGCAGGAGAAGGAATTGCAGACTTCAAAAGCCAGCAAAACACACACGGTTGGGAAGATGCCAGGAACCCAGATAAACCTCGACAAAACAAGATAATATACGATTTGCTTCCAACAAGTTGCTGTGCGCAACTTCCCTTTTTAAAAACTGTGTTCCCAGCTGCAGCTAATGAAGGGAATCAGGGCCCTTTCCTCCCCCATAAGCCATACAACTCACATTGCTCCCTTCTCCATTCCTCCCTGCGTGCCCTAGGATGAAGAAGGGGTGGGCCTGGGTCTTCCTCCAAATTCCCTCTGCCTTGCTTTGCTTCTCCCCTGCTCTGCCCAGCCAGACTTTGCCCTTCCCCAGTTTCCTCCACAGCCAACGGAGCCACACTCCCACTCCCTGTCAGCTGCTTGGCCTCTCCCTCGGAATCAGATTCCAACAGGGGCATGACACAGTGATTCACTTAACGGCTGTGGCAAGAAAGGTCATCAAATGGGGCCAAAGTCACCCTTTACAACAGAAATGTCGTAAATTGAGGATCTACCTGCACACAGTATAGGGCCAAGCCAACGCAGAGAGGAATTTTGGGTAGAAACGGAAACAATCCAGAGGTGAGGAATTGTTCTGCTAGATCTCTTACCTCCTGTTTCCACTTCCTCGATTTCCGTTTCATCTTCTGAAGTCACTGAACTCTGGCTAGCAAGTTGGCCTTCAGAGATCTGAGAGAGGTCCTCAGGTTCTTGTTGACTCTGGGCTGCAGGTTTGCTGTCAGCATCTGTTTCTCGTAGAGCCTTTGCGTAGGATGACAGGAATACTTATATACATATATATTCATTAGTGGAGCCATTGATGAGGTCTCTCATGCCCAAATAATCAGGTCTGTTTCCCATTTAGTTAGCTGGGCTGAAGTCAATCGTTTTTAGAATTAAGTAAAGGTTTTCATCTATTGCCCACCGCAGAGAACGAAAACACAACATGAAGCAAGACACTCAAAATTATTTTTCTATACCCAAAGAAGAAAAAGAAGAGTTTCTTACAATCTCATCAGCAACAGACAAGTCTGGCGCTAAGATCAAATCAAAACTATTTTTTTTAAAATCCAGATTACTGAATCAGTCACGGGCACCATCAGTTTATGCTTTTGATGCAACCTTTCTAATGGAAATACGATGTACTTTGTTTCAGCCAGGCTTGGTGAAATAGAATTAGATGGAATTGCTTCATACCTGTGAACGATTTAAAAGTACAGACGGTTCATCTTTGGCATTCTGCAAAATCGTTTTATCTTCTTTTTCAGGAATGGGACTCTGCATGAGAATTAAAACACAAGAAAAGCGACTTAGACATTTCTAAACTGGCCCTGAAAGATTTTGCCAAAGGGTGCTAATTAAAGAAAGCAATGTCCTTTGGACTGCAACCTCTCTGGCTACTGGGTCCATAGTAAGAGTGATAGTATGATGCACCCATCGCTTCTGTCCATAATACCTACGCTAAATTTCTAAGAGAAAAAAAAATGAATTTAATTGAGCTTCTATGGGGTAGGTTTGTTCCAGAACTTTAACTCCCCTCTCATCAATTTCTGGTTCTTTAACAACGATAAAAGAAAACAAAAATCAGTAAACCGCACGAAGTCAATGGCTGCATTGTAAATTTACACAGCCAGGAGAAGTTAGCTCAAAATAAAGACAGACAGTGAAACAGGTCATACTCACTGAATTTGGCAAGGGGTCCATATCTACAAAAGAGACTTTCTTGTCCACTGCAGCTGAGCGCTGTCTTGGCTTAGGCTGCGGCCTCTGAAAATGAAAAGCGAAGACATCTTGCATCAAAGTACAATTGCCAGCATCCAGAAAGACCTGAACTCGCCTGACTCGCCACAGAGGAATCATCTCACAGCTTAGAAAAGAAAGCAAAATTATCTCAAAATTTGGGAACCCTGCCGACAGGGAGATAATGGGATACTTATCTATAGCCCCTAAGATGGCCGCTCCGATTTAAAAGAGAAAGTAAGGGATAAGTGAATGAGGGACAAGGAAGTCTTCGTGCAATTGAGAAGACCGTTTCCTAATTAGGTCTTCTCTGTGCATTGCGTGGTCTAGAACAGTGGTTCTCAGCCTGTGGTCTGTGAAGCCCTGGAGATGCGATGAGGTTGTGTCCATTAAATCTCCATCTCCATTAAATCTTGAGTCTTGGTGGTCCATGCCCATGATATGGGGCCACCAAAGTTATTTCAAGGGGGTAGAGAACCACTGGTCTAGAAGACCCATCGGTCACATTTATATCAAGAGGGCAGCTTGTTAAAGAGAAGACAGCTCTGGATGATAAGCACAACAAAGAATGTTCTTTCTGCGCCAACTCAAACTGCCCAAGGAGCTGCTGATCTAGTTCTACAGAGGAAGGATTGAGTCTGTCATCTGCACCTCTATCACTGTCTGGTTTGGTTCTGCAACCCAACAGGACAGACACAGACTGTGTCACAGAGAGTGATTAGGACTGCAGAAAAAACAATTGCTACCAACCTGCCTTCCATCGAGGACCTGTATACTGCATGAGTCAAAAAGAGGGCTGTGAAAATATCTACAGACCCCTCACATCCCGGACATAAATTGTTTCAATTCCTTCCCTCAAAACGACGCTATAGAGCACTGCACACCAGAACAACTAGACACAAGAACAGTTTTTTTTTCCCCTGAAAGCCATCACTCTGCTAAACTCCTTCAACACTGTCCAACTATTTACAGAGTCTGCACTACTATTACTATTAATCTTCTCATCCCTCCTTATCACCCATCCCCTCCCACTTGTGACTGTATGACTGTAACTTTGTCACTTGTATCCTTACGATTTAGA
This sequence comes from Notechis scutatus, assembly GCF_049901735.1. NCBI lineage: Eukaryota > Metazoa > Chordata > Lepidosauria > Squamata > Elapidae > Notechis > Notechis scutatus. Next base: position 4,781,106 of record NC_142017.1, on the reverse strand, counting down.
TTGACTTGTTTCCTAGTATGATTTGATGGCTTATTGTACCCTATGACTATCATTAAGTGTTGCACCTTATGATTCTTGACTCTTGATGAATGTATTTTTTTTCTTTTATGTAGACTGAGAGCATTTGCACCAAGACAAATTCCTTGTGTGTCCAATCACACTTGGCCAATAAAGAATTCTATTTCTATTCTATGAGGAAAGGCTGAATACCATCACTGGTGAGAAAGACGGAGGCAGAGGTGGCCCTTCTCCTTGTCCCTTCACTGGTTTATTGTTCTGGGTGTAATCCATGAGGTTTGCAGCTACAATGGAACTGGCTGGCTGAAGGTAAGTCAGCTTCCATTTCAGTTCAATGTTCACTGTCCCAGCGGGACAACCTTGAGAATCGGTTAATTCAAAGGTCCCTGAAAAACCAAAGGGAAACGTGAGCGCATTGCCTTCGTCGTCCTAATATTTAGGTTCCAGAAGCTGACAAAACAAGTTCCATGATTTGTGCTTCGAATCAATCAAAACGAGCCTTTGCTGCAGAATGCAACACTAAATTTCTGAGATGACTTTCTCGGTTCGCCTAGAAAGAAATCATGGGGCTAGTTTTGTTAAATTTCGACTTAGCAGTTGTTCATACGGTAAGTTTATGGATTATTGTCGTGGGGTATTTACCAGTTTTAGTTTTGAAAAAATCCTGGCATGGTGTTACGTCCCAACCCAATCTATACGTTCACGTAACACCTGTGGCCTATGCTAGGAGATGAAGTAGAGTGGCGAATGACCAGTTCCATCAAAATATTACCCAGATTAATTTTGAAAAGTATTTCTGACTAATCTTTCATCTTGGAAAGGCTTTTTGTGCCATGAAACATAAACCACTTTAAAAGAGAACAAGCTTATGAAAGGTTCTTGGTGCTCTCTGACTACGGTTGTTTTCTTGCAGACATTTCATTACCCAGCTAGGTAACATCATTAGACTAGCACGGATGATGTTATCTAGTTTGGGTAATGAAACACCTGTGAGAAAACAACCAAGTTCAGAGAGCACCAAGGACCCTACAGTCCTCCTCCTCCTCCTCCTCCTCCTCCTCCTCCTCTCTGCAAACCCCAATTCCCTTCTAGCATTGATGATGTTACCTATTTGGGTAATGAAACATCTGTGAGAAAACAACCAAGTTCAGAGAGCACCATGGACCCTACAATCCTCCTCCTCTCTGCAAACCCCTCTAGCATTGATGATATTACCTAGTTGGGTAATGAAATGTCTGTGAGAAAACGACCAAGAGAGCACCAAGGACTCCACAGTCCTCCTCCTCCTCTCTGCAAACCCCATTTCCCTTCTAACATTGATGATGTTACCTAGTTGGGTAAGGAAACATCTGCAAGAAAACAACCAAGCTTAGAGAGCACCACGGACCCCTCATTTCAGTCCTGAGCTACAACTATTCTCCTTTATTAGGACAAGCTTAAGAACCAACCCGCACTACTCAGGATCTGGTTGAGCAAAGGGTCAGGATCTTTTACCTGAGACGGATTTCCCATGGGCCAATGAAATTAAAGGAACGTTTGCTTTGCCGACGTAAACCCCATCTTCTGTTTCCTCATCATCAAAGACGTAGATATTCAAGAATTCGGATTTCAGATAACGGTCGAGATCCGCATTCATTGGCACCGGGAAGCCCATGTGATCATCAAAACGAGGGTGGTTGCTGCTGGGAACGATGGCAGTATCATGGTCAGCAAAGTCGAAGAACTTGTAGACCACGTAAGGACTCGGCTGGAGATTGGAGATCCTTCGGCCTGGCAAATCGTGACAACTTTTAATGGTAATGTGTAGCTCATTTAAGTTCCCATCAATTGCAGGGCTGCCTTGGAGAGGATTGGGCGCTGGCTGTTTTAACAAGGAGGAAGGGAAGGAAGAAAAAGCAAAGACAAATCAATGTTCAAACCATACCATCAAAAGATGAACAGAGGTAGATGGGAGCATTTTGTATTGACTCATCAGTACCTACATTAAAATAACACAGTTAAAATCAGTCTCAAATATAAGATCTAGCAAGAGCATGAATTAATTAAGTCTATTAGTTTGAGATTGATTTTAACCGTGTTCTTCTAATGTAGGTACTGATGAGTCAATACAAAATGCTTGCATCTACCTTTGCTCATCTTTTGATGGTATTGTTTGAATCAATGTTTGTTTTTTTACTTTTATTTTTAAATTGCAACGGTGAACATCTACCAGTAGGCTAAATGGCATGCAATCTCTGACATAGCTTATAATAATCATCAAAACCACCCCAGGGCAAAAGGGTAGAACATACGTAGAACATATAGAACATATAGAATTCTTTATTGGCCAAGTGTGATTGGACACACAAGGAATTTGTCTTGGTGCAAATGCTCTCAGTGTACATAAAAGAAAAGATACAAGTAGGGCATATATCTTAAAAATTCGTAAACATCTGTAAAGTTTGTAGGGTGATCCCAACTTAATCACGTCCTCTCAACCAAACCACGCCACTAATTTGCTTCGTGGACAAAAGAGGGCCAGGAAATTATACCCAAGTAATTCTCGACCAGGAACCTACCACTGAGCCTCCATATTTATACTGTTAAGCAAGACAGTTATTAAATGAGTTTTTTAGTTTTTTTTCACAGTTTTTTTTCTAGATCACTTCCAGATGGGTTTATATACCCTGCTTGAAAAATTACGATTTATGTTTCTTCGTATTTAATCCAAAAAAATCCTGCTATGATTCAGAAGAATGTGAATGTGGATAAAACCACCGGTAAGAATATCTACAGGGATTCCTTGTGTAGCTGGAAGGAGGACCCACACATAGGGATTGCCAGCATGGTTGAACAGGACCTGAAAAAACAGTGAATGACTCTAGAACCGTGATGGCGAACCTATGGCATGCGTGCAATTGCATTGCATGCAATTTTTGGCACAGGAGCCCCAAAAGGTTAGCCACCACTGTTCTAGAAACTGTGAAATCTAAACAAAGCAACATGCTTTGTTGATTCCGGCATCAGCAGGTACAGGAAGACAAGTGTATCTGAGACAACCACAATAATACCATTTTTTTTTTTAAAAAAAAAACCGTTGACACTTGCCTGATCTTTTAGATTTGCAGCGATATAGCCAAGGGCTTTGGCCCGCTCCTTGTACAGCCTCATTGCTTGGTCCATGGGAACTCTTAACCTGACCCAATATTCCACGGTGCCGTAATTCTGGATTTTTCTGCCGACGCCTACAAGTCAAAGTTCACGCACGTTTGGAAGGTCAAAAAGGCCAGCCTCAAAGATCATCAAAGTTAGTTGCCATCATTGCGAAGACAACATGGAATCCAGATTTATTGAGGCTTAACAAGCCTTTCTCTCTAAGGACAAGATGATCAGTTGCTAAACACGGGGTGGTATTTAGTTTTCGTGAGCGTCACTTATTTACCACTTCACAGTGCTTTTACAGCCCTCTCTAAGCAATTTACAGAGTCAGCTTCCTGCCCCCAACAGTCTGGCTCCTTATTCTGCCCACCTCAGAAGGATGGAAGGCTGAGTCAACCTTGAGCCTGGTGAGACTCGAACTGCCGAACTGCTGGCAGCCGGCAGTCAGCAGAAGTAGCCTGCGGTACTGCATTCTAAACACTGCGCCACCACAACTCATGGTCACAATGGGAGTAATTGCATGCCAGAGTTGAGGTAGGCTGCTCTGCTATCTAGGCCAGGGCAGGGGTCTCCAAATTTGGCCACTTTAAGACTTGTGAACTTCAATTCCCGGAATTCCCTAGTTAGCATGGGCATTAGCATAGAGAGCCTCGGTGGCGCAATGGTTAGAGTGCAGTATTGCAAGCTACTCCCATTGCAATTTGGCAGATCGAATCCCACCAGGCTCAAGGTTGACTCAGCCTTCCATCCTTCCAAGGTGCCTAAAATGAGGACCCAGATTGATGGGGGCAAAAGGCTGACTCAGCAAACCGCTTAGAGAGGGCTATAAAACACTATAAAGCGGTATATAAGTCTAAGTGCTATTGCTATTCAAGTCCACAAATCTTAAAAGTTGCCAATTTGGAGACCCCTGGCCTATACTATGGACAATCTTATGTTAATAAATGTAAATTACTTCTCAATGGTTGTTACACATTACACAAAAGCAGTCAGGCCCATAAACATGACCGACGTTTGACTTTATCATTAGTCTTCTAGCCAGTTAATTGGGTGAATAAATAAAAATTGATGAATTTAAATTCATGCTTTCTGTTAGCAGGTATTTTAATGCTTTGTAACGATGTTATTTCAATCTAAAAGGATTCTGGGCCTTAAGGAGACCATAATTATGCAGAATACAATGTAATTTCATATTGACATGGCGTTATTGAAACAAGACCTGGCTTGTACACGAAATAATCCAATAGAAATATGGAGCCATTCATAATTAACGAATAACTATTACCCTTTTACTCCAACTTCTTGGAGTGCTAACCTTCCTCAACCGATTTTAATGATAACAGCATGGAATTGATTTAGCTACCTAATACATGTCAACAATAACACCTATTTTCTCTATATCAAAAGAAGGGCTGTTTTTTTTTTTTTTCATGTGAACACAAGCTGGTAAACACGCATTTATAAATGCATGATCAGTTAAGTGACACTAATTCATGGATTAGCTTCGCAGAAATCCGCATAACTTAATCATGAGTAGAAGTGCACAAGACTGCAATATTGTGCCTTTCTCTTCTAATTTAAGAAATCACTCATTTGCCAAAAATCACCAGATGGATTTAGCCTGCCCTCGACTTAATGTCTCCTAACTGTGTTGGACAGAAAACCCCCGAGTGCCCAAAGTGTATCCTGCAAGGTGCATCCTGTGCATGCGTGCCTGCCTCCCACATGCTCCCTGCCCCCCCCCAATGTATGTGCCCCCACGCCCCGTGCATGCGTGGCAGAGATCTGAAGGCCAGCTGACCAGTGGGAGGCACGCACATATGCGTGGTGGAGCTGAGCTGGGGCAATGTTGCATGTGCCCACAGAGAAGGCTCTGTGTGCCACCTGTGGCTCCGTGCCATAGGTCCGCCACCACCGCCATAGACGCTGGGTTGCCAAATATATAATATTTGTTTTTAAACAAGTTACCAAAGCAATCCAAAATGCAACTTCAACGCCAATGCGCGACCCCTACCAATCAAGATGGTGGAACCACAGACCCTGCCGTTTTTTTCCAGAATTTCATGGAACCTTAGCTGGCAGGTGGCCGCCGTTTCGAAGTCTATGCCGTGAGCGAGATGGATTTCGAGGGCCGTGGCGCTTTTCTGCAGATACTGCAAGAAGCCGTCATCCACCCGCACAAGGTACTGAGAAGTGAAATTGTAGGCTGGGCTGAGCCCTTGGACGACTGGCGTGGCCTGTAGTTCGAAATCGTAGAAGGCGTAAGTACAGAAGGTGGCGGGCTCTTGGTCCCCAAAAGATCTGGCGGCTTCTGGGGAAAACACAACCCGGCTGATGTGGATCTCGAAGAGGTTCTCGCCTCTTTCCAAGTGAGCCGTTTCATCGAAATCATCCACGGGTTCATCGGCTATCATGTCGGGTCGAAATTTGTACTGTTTGGTCCCGTAAGCGATATCCTTCAACTGGGCTGTTTAAGGCAAAGAATAGGAGGCAAACAGGAATTGAGGAAGGGGGTTATCAAAAATGTTAGCAAAGGGCTCTCTGCCCAGTTCCTGGGTGGGTGTGGCCGTGGTGGGTGTGGCCTAGTTGGTTTCCTGCACCATGGCGGCGGCGGGGGGTTGTTTTTGCCCTCCCCGGGCTCCAGAGGCTTTCCTTGAGCCTCCTGGAGGGAGAAAATGGCCTCCCTGGGCTCCGGAGGCTCCCTGGAAGTCAGAAATGGGCCCATTTCCGGCCTTCCCGAAGTTCTAGGTGGCCCATTTTTTTTTGCTCTCCCTGAGCCTCTGTGCCTGCCCTGCACTTACCTGCACCCAAAACGGGCCACGTGGGGACTCCTGGGAGGGGAGGGGTGGGTGGGGCGGGACCAGGCAGGAGTGGGATTTGGGAGTTCTCTGAACTGCATAGAATCTTAGCTCCCGAACCCCTGCAAACCCCCAGCCGTCCATCCCTGGGGTTACATTGTTCTTTGCTACTTCCTCAGAAATTGACAATTCTAAGCTTATATCCATAACACACAGAGTATGATTTGATTGCTTATTGTACCTTATGACTATCATTAAGTGTTGTACCTGATGATTCTTGACTCTTGACAAATGTATCTTTTCTTTTATGTACACTGAGAGCATTTGCACAAATACAAGTTCCTTGTGTGTCCAATCACACTTGGCCAATAAAGAATTCTATTCTATTCTATTCTATTCTATTCTATTCTAGTCTAGTCTAGTCTAGTCTAGTCTCGTCTAGTCTTCATTCCAATATACTATTCCTATTCGTATTCCTATCCTATCCTATCCTTCATTCCAATATTCTATTCTATTCTATTCTATTCTATTCTATTCTATTCTATTCTATTCTATTCTATTCTATTCTATTCTATTCTAGTCTAGTCTAGTCTAGTCTCGTCTAGTCTTCATTCCAATATACTATTCCTATTCGTATTCCTATCCTATCCTATCCTTCATTCCAATATTCTATTCTATTCTATTCTATTCTATTCTATTCTATTCTATTCTATTCTATTCTATTCTATTCTATTCTATTCTCGTCTCGTCTTTATTCCAATATTTTATTCCTATTCCTATCCTATCCTTCATTCCAATATTCTATTCCTATTCTATTCCTATTCCATTCCATTCTAATTTGTGGTGAAGAGTGAACCTGAGAGCCTATCTCCTCATCTCCATATCTATTCCCCCGCCCCACAGTAATTTTCTGCAGCAAATTCAGAATTCTGGCCGATGTACCTTCTAATTTTCGAATACGGGCAGCTCTAACATCGAGAAGGTGGACGTAGTGCTCCAGCTTTAACTCGTAATCCTGCTGCGAAGCTTCCATTTTTTGCGTCACGGATTCAACTTCGGCCTGATGATGCAAGGAAGAATGGAAAGTGAGGCCTCCAATCCACGTTTTGTGCCAAGCAGTTTTGCCCACAAATGTCCTTTTCTCTAATACGATACCATCGGTTTTTTTTTCCCCAACTTGCTGGGATTTATTTATCTAATGATCAAATTTAGAAACCGCCCATTTCCCTCACAGAAGGACTCCTGGTGGCATACCAATAAAGTAACTGGCCGAGGGACAGTTAGGCCAAATTTATTGATCTTCCCAAGCCTCTTTGAGGTATTGAATTGTATTCTGGAATTTAAAAAAAAGTGCCTAATTGCGCAGCAAAGAATCCCAGATTCTGCACTGGGAAGAACATTCTTTTGTATGTGTCTCCTTGATGAATCAAAATAAAGATTGCGAAATCAGCAAAATATCATAAGATGCCACAGAGAAAAGCCAAATGTCACAGGCTTTGATTTTGAGGAGGAGATGACGTTCCTTGAACTTTAAGTTATACCACTCAGTAATAAGAAAATAAAACAAAACCCAAGCTCAGTGGAATGATATTGGGAGAAAACTGTCTCTCTGTTATATCCCAAATTATCTTGCAGATGAGAAGGGTAGGAAACCTTATTCACTGAACTGGGAAATATGTCATGCAACATTTGATAGACTTGGACAAGATTCGGTCCTGTAAATATGCAGGTCACCTTAGCACTGATGATGTTACCTAGCTGGGTAAGGAAACTTCTTCAAGAAAACCAAGGAAGCTCTGAGAAGTTGGGAAACCACGAGCAGGTTTTACTTCTTTGGGATGGTGACAGGATTAGGGAAAATTCACCCTTTCTTTTGAGGAAACATCAGGACAAGAATGTTATGACTGATGTCTGAATATATTTCAAATGGGGGCTGGTTTAGGAAAAAAAAATGACTTTATGTTTGTCTGTACTATCGAATCTCAGGATTAAGCCATTTATCCCCAACACCAAACCTGACTTTTAAGATCCTTTATTTGCTGGGCTTCAATACACCCAAATATTTAATTTTAATTAGGCCGGTCAGGGTCAGAAAAATCACAGTATTGATTTATTTTTTGCACAGAAACTACTTGCTTAAAAAAAAACCAGGGAGGTGGAGTGACGCATGCTGGAATTAGACTCTTAAACGAAAAGTTTATTTCAAGAGTGAAGTCTAGCAGAGTTCAACTCATTAAGATTTGGTTAGTTACCACATAAAATATTGGATTCATTAATCTTCATTGTGAGATTTAAAAAAAAAAAAAACCCACAAGTGAGGCAAGCCCAATGACAGAGATACTTCACGTTGAACTGCAGTGAGAAAATTAAGTACCTGATAGTCTTTGTTAATTTTATGCTGCACAATTAACATATTGCGAGTCTTTTCAAGTTCTTGAACAGTTTCTGCATGAACTGCCTGAAGATCACGGAGGGAACGCTCTAAATACTTTTGGCTGTCATCGTCTGCTTTCTCCAAAAACCTGAGGTGTTCACTTGCTTGCTGTCTATGAACCTAGGTCGTGAAAGTTGACAGCTTCATAATTAGTTTACAAAAAAAAACAAAAAACCCACCCCTTCATTTTAATTGTAATAAATGGACCGCTCTCTTTTCGGCATTAAAATAAATCTGGGTTGAAAGACCAAGCTTCTGTCTTTCTCAGTGCTCTGAGGGGTAAAGAAGAAAAAAAAGTGGAACTCAGAACTAATTAGCAATCTGCTTTGAGCCAAATCCTATACATATCTTTATTCAGAAATAAGTTTAAACGAGTTCAAAGGAATCCAAGAGTCATTTCAATGAGAGCTGGTATGGTATCTGTAGATAAAAACTGAGGCTGCAAATTTCTGCATATCTAAGGTAACAGAATTTACCTCTAGTTAGCATTGCAAACTGAATTGCAAATCTCCCCGTCACGGGAATTCATAGTTCTGTCAATTTATAAACTCCATGCTGTCAAGTTGGTATATCTGCGCGTGCATTAACTCAGATGCACGCAAAATATTCTGTGTACGTGGTGTTTACCTACGTGAGGCGGAAGATCAATGCATAATCTGTGGTGCACTAGAGATTGGACAGACTCTGCCCACTTCCTGAATCTGGGACTTTCTCCAGATGTGCTGGCCTAAAATTCCCATAATTCTCAAAGGTGGGGCTGGCTGCAAATTTATGGAAATCGAGATTGTACACATCTGGAAGATGCCAGGTGGCTATGCCAGATTTATTACCCCTTCCAAGGTGTTGCAAATGACTTTGTTGTTGCACCTGATGTTAAACACAGGTCTGTGAAGTAATGAGAAAAAGACACTACGCTTGTAGAATGCTACATTTAAGGTAAGTGCATGAAGCTTTCTTAGATGATATTTTTTTCAGGAAAAAGTGAACTAACACAAACCAAAATCGGTGTAAGTGAACTTTCTCTTCCTGGAATTGAAGCTGCAGTTGAAAATTCCTCATTGTGTTGTTTGATATTAATATTAATGTATATTTATGAAAGCCACAGACCTGAATCATCTTGGATGCACCAACTTAAATATATATTAATATTTTAATATCAAACAAGAAACAATGGAAGAAAATGTTTCTTCCCCAACTTTAACCTTAGATTTTCTACTATTGGCCTCACCCCTTTCCTAAGAGGCCTGTAGGGGGTGTGCATAAGCGCACCAACGTGCCTATCGTCCCTGTCCTATTGTTTCTTTTGGTTTTTCTTATGTGTATCCATGTATTCATAACTATGTTTTTACTTATACCTATTATCTTGTAAGCAATTGACAAACCAAATAAAAAAAAAAAATTAAACTAATCAAAGAGAAGGAACCTGGAATTAAGGAGAAACTTCCTAATGTTGAGGACAATTAACTAGTGGAATGGTTTGCCTCCAGAAATCATGGGCACTCCATCACTGGAGGTTTTTAAGAAGAGACTAGACAGCTACTTGTCTGAGGTGGTATAGGTTCTCTTGCTTGAGCAGGGGGCTGGACTAGATGACTTCCAAGGTCCCTTCCAACTATTCTATTCTATTCTATTCTGTTCTGTTCTGTTCTGTTCTGTTCTATTCTATTCCTATTCCTATTCCTATTCCTATTCCTATTCCTATATCCTATCAGATCCTATCCTGCTACCTTTCTGTCTTTTTGGAAGAAAGAGACAACACAGTGGACACATTCCAGCAAAGAAACATGAGCTCACAAACAAAGCATGAGAAGAACTCATCTCAAAAACCAGATGTTTGCAAGATCCCATTGGGTGGGAAGAGAAAAAGCATGAGGAGGGGGCTGTGACCAGCTGTGCTTGTTACCTTGAGGAGCACGAGAGCCTCACTGAGGTCGGCCACATCGACATCCTTCTCCTGAAACAGAGAAATAAGTAACAAAAAGGTTCTCTTCGAGAAATGAATAATGGAGGGAAGACTCTCTCTTGCATTCACACAAAACATGACATTCAGCTGGACAGCATGAATAAATGAACGCTGTCGTTATCCTCCGTTACTCGGTTTGGGGCTTTTAAGAAAGAAGCATTTGCATAAAATATAGAAAGCTTCCCCCCCCCACCACCCCTTTTTAAAGACTCATACTTTTGATTAAAGAAAAAAACAACAACACAAATGTCAGCCTTGGAAGCCATATTTCACTTAGAAGCTTCGAGGCTGCCACATTTAGTGCCTGGGAATCTGAGACGGGGGTGGGTGGGGTTCATAGAGAGTTGGGCAATTAGACTCAACAACATTCTTTCTTAGAAAGTCAAGGACAAGTTACCCTTCACCTGGAGAGGAGGGTCTGGAGGAAGGTCTCAAGTTGGGGGCGATGTTTGATTGGACCATGTGATGGACTGATGGGTGCAGGAGATGAATCTTTGAATTTCTTTTGGAAGGGAAAACCCTGAACCCTCAAATTTGGGTTTTCCCAGATGTGCCGATATGACAGCTCTAATAAAATGGACCTTTGAGAAAATGCCTGTCTCGGGAGTTTATTGGTTTGGAGTTTGTTAGTTGGAACTCGGACAACAAATACCTTTATTTCTACTTGGAAACCACTTGTGGACTTTGTGCTTGAGGTGGCCAAAAAAAACAACCAACCCTTTGATTTTGGGTTTTACCGATTAGATAAGATTTGTTGTTATAGAAATGGCTAGTTTCATGAGTGGCTAAAAACTAGATATAAAGATTAGGAAGAATGGATGAGCATGAGATTAAGGCATGAGCTCTTAAGAGATTATTCACGTAGATATGTATATAATAAGATAGATAGGATATATGTATTTGTCGATGCCAAAATGTTGTTATGAGTATAAATGAGATTTGTATTTTTGAAAATCGCAATAAAAACAATTTAAAAAAGAAGAAAAAGAAATGGCTAGTTTCTATTATTGTGAAAAAGCAAAAAGTAGATGTTAACGCCTTCTGCGGCACCAAAGGAGTTGGAAATCAATGCCTGGGTGTTTTTTTTTCCTTTTTCCCTTGCTTTCCCCCACTATCCACTTCCCTTTTTCCTTCCCTAACTTCCCCAATATTTCCTTTTGTATTCTCTTCGTATGTCATGTATTATAAATTAATTAAAAAAAACCTCTCATTCTCTAAATCAGGGGTGTCCAACCTTGGCAACTTTAAGCCTGGAGGACTTCAACTCCCAGAATTCCCCAGCCAGCTGGCTGGGGAATTCTGGGAGTTGAAGTCCACAAGTCTTAAAGTTGCCAAGGTTGGACACCCCTGCTCTAAATCATTCTCCAAACAAGAAGGGGAAAATATTCACCTTGGTGAAAGAATGCATGCGGGACTTCAGCTCTTCCAGCTGTTGCTTCTGCTCGAGACAGAGCATTCGCAGCTCCTGGTTCTCCTGGGACAGCTTTTCAATTTGGTCTAAAAAAAAAAAAAGAAAGGGGGGGGGTCTTTTTTTTACACCTGGCAGAATCTCAGAACCCCAACAGCGGTCATTCGGTCTGCTTAACTTGCCAGGCGTTTAAGTTAAGTTATACGTGTTAGGGATAACATTGTTTACCCTAACTGGTTTGGATAAAAATAATAAATAAGGTATCATGGTTTGTTAGTTAAAGTGTGTGTAACTTTAACTGCAAGAATGTAATTAAGGGTGTGGTTGTAAAAGCACTATATAAGAAGCGAGGCAATTGCAGCTCGCTCTCTCTGGCTTAGATCCTAATTACTGGAAGGATTGAAGACTGCGTTCTTGCTGGAACGGGAGAGAAAAGGAGTGTTGATTTTTCTCAATGGAGAGAGATAAAGATTGGACTGATTTATTGTAAGTGTACTGACATTGGCTATTCAACACGGACTTTGCAAATAGAGTATCCCGACAAGACTTGACTGAAATTGATATATGACTAATGGACCGTTTATTTTGACTATGCTATAATTCTTAAATGGAATAAACTATATTTTTGATAGCACAAGCGTATCTGTATTTTTACTGCGTGTTAACTAGAAAACTTATCTCACACATTTACCTGTCTGCCTATCTGACTTCGCTGCATGTTCTGTTTAGTTTGTTTTCCTTAACAAACGTTGGGGAATCCAGGCTTAACAATACGTGTCGCATCCCATGCTGCTGATAGCAAGGATTCAACCAGTTCTACGGGCTTCTATGCCATCTGAGATGACAGAGTGGACTATGCCGTTACTTAGATGAGGATGGGCCCCATCTTTGGAATAATTCGCTCCCCAAACATGACAAACCCTCTGAAGTGAACTCAAAGATTCCTTTCTTAGGAGCACCAGCAGCCCCGGCAAAAAAATTTCTCTCTCAACGCAGGCTAACAAGTCCGTCGAGCAGGGAGATGAATAGTTATCGGCCACATCTATTTATCTCCACCCTCTGCCTTTTAGAGCTAGGGTGGGGCCTCACTAGCAGCAGTGGCTCTTCTGTCCCAAGGACCGGCCCATAGATTTCCACTGCTCTCCTCTCCTCTGCCTTTTGAGCATCCATGTGTCAGGCACTGGACCCAGCTGTTCCTCCTCTTCCTCATCAGCCACCTCCAGACCTGGGGGCTGTTGACTCTCCACCTGAGGGCTGAAGGAGGGCCCAGGCTCTTATTCAGATCCAAGGCTTAGCACCGATGTTTTCACCATTCAGGAACCGAAGAAAATAGGCCGTTTGAAGGAGCGAGCTTAAGAAAACTTCCATCCTTGACTTGTGATGGTTCGTTTAGTGACTGTTCAAAGTTCCAACGGCACGGGGAAAAAAGCAACTTACGACTGTTTTTTTTGTGCTTACGGCCGTTGCAGCCTTCCCCGGGATCCTGGGATCAAAATTCAGACCCTCGGCAACCGACTCGTATTTATGATAGTTGCAGTTGATTCCCCTCTTGTGACCTTCTGACGAGCCAGGTCAATCGGGAAGCTGGATTCACTTAACAAGTATGTTGCTAACTTTAAGAACTGTGGTGATTCACTTAGCAACCATGGCCAGAAAACATCGTAAAATGGGGCAAAACCAGAGGTGGTATTCAGCAGGTTCTGACCAGTTCTGGAGAACTGGTAGCGGAAATGTTGAGTAGTTGGGAGAACCGGCAAATCCCACCTCTGACTGGCCCCACCAACCCAATCTATTATCTGCCTCCCATCGAGTCCCAGCTGATTGGCTGGATCTTCTTTGGTTGCCCTGCACAGGAGAACGGAGCTGGAAAGTAGGTTAGTGGGGTGGAGAGGGAAGGGGGATTTTGCAGTAATCTTCCCCTGCCATGCTCACCAAGCCATTTCTACCAAGCCACGCTATGACCAAGCCACGCCGACAGAACTGGTTGTCAGGATTCCAGCAATCGCCCTAATTAAATCATGATTCTCGAGCCAAACTTCAAAAAACTTCAAAGGATTTATCAGAGGCGACATACTGACACTGCCCTCTATGAAGCCAACTCTGGCATACGTAATTTACAGTCCCCTGTGACCCTGTTTCCCCCTCCCCCCTGAGTGTCTCATCAACCAGATTCTCCAATTGAGCCCATTCACGGGCTGGTTGTCATCATTCACGTTCTCCAATTAAATATACTGGTGGGAAAAAGCTCCGGTAGTTTAGTTACAATCTTTTAAAAATAAGAGTTGGAATGTGCTTTCGCTTTCAAACTGCTGCACTGCCCTTCCTGATTTCCTTCCTCCCTCTCCCCTTTTTATGGCAACTACTAAAACAGTCATAGGAATGTTTTATGAGTTGACATCAGTAGTAAAAAAAAATTTGAATCCCACTGCTGGGCAAAACTCACTTAAGAAATGCTTCACTTAGCAACAGAAAGGCTCCATTGCGGTCTACACCGGAAACTACCTTTTTTCACCTATAAAATGCTTCCAAGGGAGGAATGTAACTTCTGGGGGTGGGGGGGTGGGATTGCAGTTTAATTTAAAATAAGATTCCAAAAAAAAAAAAAACCTGAGCATGGGGTTTTAGGCTTGTCAAAGGACAGGCTCTGAAGAAAACAAAGATTAAGATAATCTACCGATCAAACAAACAGCCGTCAAAAGCTGTTTGCGCTAATATTATCATCTGTAATCAATACAGGGAGGCTGCTAACCCCTGCATTCCATGAAGCAAAGAACTGGAAGACAAAGGGGCTCTCGGGCCTGCAATTAATTTTTTCAGCCTTAAAAAAAAAAAAAAACAGCACTGAAATATTCCAACCGAAAGGATAATAAAACCTGAAATGCATTTGCAAAACTGAAGGGAGAGAAGAGAGAAGGTTGAGCTGAGTTGGGAAGCAGGCAAAGGGATCCAGAACAGTTCCTACTGTCCAGATGAATTTGGGAAGTTTCGGAAGGGCTCTCCGACAAACACTAAATGAAATCGAGACAAGAGAGGGCAAGCTGGCTCTGTTCCCTGAACTTTGATTTTTGTCTGGGATTAGGGACAATTGTGCCTTTTCTCATTTCAATATTATCACCTGCCTTCCACCTGAACAGAAAAGGGAGATCGGCATTTAAAAGTCCAACAAGATGGCCTATGATGGTTTTGTTGCATTTATATTCTACTAGCTCGATCCCCGTGCTTCGCGACGAAACTATATGGTTGGGCTGTTTTGGGGGAGGAAAATAAGGGGTGGGGGGGAAAACTCTGCCTCTGTCTACCAGCATCCATCGGGTATTCATCTGGCTAGCGTCCTGTCAGTGCGTGAGAGAGTTGAGGGCTGTTTGGAAAGTGAAACAGTATTTGCTGTGTGAGCAAGTAGAAGACAGCAAGGAGCCTGGGCGTGGCTTAGCTCAACTGTTCTGTACTAAAGCTGCTTGGTGCTGTGAAACTAAAACTGAAACTCCTCTCCTCTGCTTGTGTTTTGCATTTGGAACAGATTTCTTTTCTGGTGGGGAGGGGGAATAGAATTCCTTAGCATCAGAGTGTGTTAATAATAATATAGGAATATTAATGCTCTAATCGTCATTTTGAAAAAAATCCTTTCTTAGTGAGCACCTAGATGCCAAGAGGAACATATGTGCCAAATTTCAAGTTGGTAGGCTTTACGGTTCTGGAGATTTCGTGATGATGCATGAGTGGTATTTTGCTTTTATATATATATAGATAAGAACCTTCTGGCATTGGTCTATTCAGGCTACCTGAGGCCGACTGGTGAGAATTGAGTGAGAGTCCAAGGACTTTGAACCAAAAGATCCACAATTTGGATTCCTGTTACTCATTAAAATGATTTAGCAGCAAGGAGACAGGAAGAATCGCCCTTCTTTCCCCCTGACCTAGTCAGGAAAAAAAAAAAAATTGGACAGCAGACCGGACCTGGCCTGGCACACTGCACCTTTGTTATGTTCCTTGGATGTTCTCCATGACTTAAAACTCAAAAGGAAATCGGCACGATTGGCGCATGCAAATGGTATATACCTCGTTCCATTTTGATTCTGTCCAGGATATTGTTTTTTTCGGCTAAATCTGCTTTTAATGCCGCCTCGAGCTGTCCGATCTGCCGTTTCAGCTGCTGCTCCTTCAGCTTCCACTGCTGGTCGTGGGTCACCCCGAAGGCACTGAGAAATTGAATATGACAAAAGTGTGTGTGTGTGTGTGAGTGTGTAAAAAAATGAAAACACAAGACACGCGCACAGGTAAGCCACTCTTTGCTCTCTTATGCACGCCACGTGGCATGTGGCGGACCTCCTTGAAATGGTCTCCAACACACACACAAAAAGATGAAAGCTGGAAGCCTGGAAAGAGAAAGGACCATGATGACGACAAGCCAATAAGGGAGAATATTTGTAACTCAGGGTTCAAACGAGGGGACCTTCGTGCTCTCTGAACCTGGCTGCTTTCTTGCAGACGGTTCATTACCCAAACTAGGTAACATTATCAGTGCACTGATGATATCACCTAGTATGAAACATCTGCAA